>NW_004443993.1:6597300-6609013 GCF_000243295.1 Trichechus manatus latirostris
TCACTCAGGTATGGTACAGCAGGGCAGGTTCAGCTGAAGGGGAGTTGCTGGGATAGGTTTTTTGTGGCACGTACCAAGGCTGACAGTGCGGACCGGGAATCAGTGCAAGGCAGGTTCCAGTAGGCTGTGCCTGTGTTGCTTGGGAGTGTGATATTCAGCACACGGTGCAGTTAGGTAGGAAGGAGGGGGTAGATTGTGATGTGTGGAGCTAAGATGGATATGGGAAAGATGAGAGAGAGAAGAGAGGAACAGGAGCCAAAGACATACACACAAACAAAAAAGAGTGCTAAGGGAGCTTGCTATTGGAGTGGAGAGATGAGAGACTGAGAAATGGGGAAAAACAAAAATAAAAATAAAAAAAGAAAAAGGGTAAAAGAAAAATATGAGTAAATCAAGAAACTAGAAATGACAAGAGACAAAAAGGGAATAAGAGAGAGAAGAAAACTAAACAAAGAAATGAAAAAAAAAAAAACAAAAACAAGAAAAAAGAAATGCCCCCAGGGATATCCCTGTGCGTCTGCACAGAGTAAGGGACTAGCTTCCAAGCCACATGGTACCGCCTGGCTAGAAAGGGCTCCCAAGCCGAGAAAAGAAAAAGAAAACAAACAAACAAATCAAAACAGAACAAATCAGAGCAAACAAACAAACAAAAAAGCCCCGGGGGTCCCACCAGCATGGCGGCACGGGCCGGGAAGCAGTTTCACAGTCAAGTGGTGTTTCACAGCCTTTCAGGAGGAAGCAAAGATGGCGCATGGAGCCAGGTATTTGAGAAAGCAGGGGGAGGTGGTGAGAGGTAAGGAGGAAATCTAAAGAAGCAGAAAAAAGCAACAGTAGTGGCCAAAAAGTGGCACTCAGGGAGCTGGCCAGTGCGGGCGGGTGGAATCCAAGCGGCACTGGCGGGAAGCTCGTGCTTCCTGGCCAATAGACTGTGGCTGTAGGAAGCAGAGGAGGCTAAATGGGGGTGAAGAAGGGTGGGGGGTGGGAAAGCCTATATCATGGGTTACTGGTTGTTGTCTCCTGCTGGAAGCTCCGTGAAGCTGCTTTCTCATACCTCCTGTTCGCTGATCTCTGATAGGAGTCCAAGATGGCAGATCTGTGCTTCGGTAGCTGATAGAGGACCTCTGCATGTATCTCTCCTCGTGCTCTGTTCTCCATCAGTTTCTTATTCCACTCGGTGCTTGGCTGAGTTCGTTATCTCTTCATTTGATGGTTAGGGTTTCGGGATTGACGTGTGACTCTGTTTGACTTAGTTTTTCTGATCTTTGCTGGGGAGGGACGGTGTGGTGCTTCTGACTATAGCACCATGTTTCCCAGAAGTCGGTGTTTTTTGATATATATATTTTTGTTTTTCCCCCACCACATTTTTAAAATTATTTATTTATGTATATTTGTTTGATTGTTGGTTTCTTCACTCTCTTCCCCTCTTTCCTTTCTCCTGCCCACCTAGCCCTGTGTGCCACCCACACCACTTCTCAACAGGCCAAGCCACACCACTTGGCTGAAGAGCCACTAGCACATAGCCTCACTGGATCTGCCCACTCCCACCTGCCAAATCCTAACGCACCATCATTTCATTTACTTTTTTCTTTTGTTTTTTTACTTCATTTTTTTTTGCCTTTGTATTTCTTGCCTTTCTCTGCTTTCACCCACCCACTTAGCTCTACACATTACATCTTCTCCTTTCCCTCTGCCTATCTATACCATGTGCTGAGTGCCAAACCCCCAAGTGGTATCGACGCAGTCCCCTGGTCCCCACCCTGCACTGACCCCCAGATCCATCCCGTTGTCCACGGTTTGTGCCGCAACTACCCATCCCCATCCCTCCACCCCCGCTGGACCCACCCTGCTGCACCATCACTGAGTGACCAGCTCTGCCCACCTGGACAAGTGGTGAGAGTTATCGCATCCACAGGCAAGCAAGCAACAAAACACACCCAGCCTGCCTGCCCAGACATAACCAAATAAAACAAAAAAAACGGGCTGAAACAATCAAATCTACAGTCAATAAATGAAGAAAATATTCCTGAATGTCCCGGAGACAGCAAACAACATCAAAACATAGAAAAAAACAGGAGAGGAAGGTTCCAGAAAGCGACCAAAATAAAACACCAGATGACCTTCTGGTAGAAGAAAAGGCACTGAAACTTCCTGATAGGGAATTCAGAACTCTAATACTCAGGGTTCTCCAAGAGATGAAGGAAAATGCAGAGAAAAATAAGGAAAAAATAGACAAAAATCATGGAAAACACAGACAAAATCATGGGAAAGACAGACAAAATAATGTAAGAAATCAGGAAAATAATACGGAAACAAAATGTCAAAATAAATAAACAACTAGAAATCATACAAAAACAGCAATTAGAAATCCAAAAGATAAACAAGATTTTAGAAATGGACAGTGCAACAGAAGATTTTAGGAGCAAATTTGAAACAATGGAAGATGGGATCAGCTAAATTGAGGACAAATCCTTGGATATCACTTTGAGGAAAAATCAGAGAAAAGAACAAAGGAAAATGAAGAAACCCTGAGAATGGTGTGGGATACAATCAAAAGCAAAAATCTACATGTGATGAGAGTTCCAGAACAGGGGGAGAAAATGGAAGACACAGGGAAGATCATTGAAAATTTGCTGACAGAAAACTTCCCGAATATTATGAAAGACGAAAAGCTGACTATCCAAGAAGCTCAACAAACTCCATATAGAAGAGACCCCAAAAGAAAAACACCAGACATATCATAATCACTTGCTAAAATTAAACACAAAGAAAGAATCCTGAGAGCAGCTTGAGTAAAACGAAAAGTCACATACAAAGGGGAAACGATGGTCTTACATCTAACTGTACTACAGTCTGACTGTCCCATTGCCCAGCTGGTTGTACAACCACCCAAGTAGTATGCCATCCAACTTTGTACTACTGACTGTGGTTTTATGTCTGTCACAACTTCCTACTCACACACTATCAGAATTGTGACCGTCAACTGTGATGGTTCATTTTATGTGTCAACTTGGCTAGGCCATGGTGCCCAGTTGTTTGGGCAAATGCTAGTCTAGTTGCTGTTATGTAGTAGTCCCATGTGATTAAATCACTTAGCTGTAAGTAAAGCAGTTTACCCTCCAAAATATGGGTGAGCCTTAATCAAGCAGTCGAAGACCTTAAGAGTTTTCCTGGGTGTGTTCTGCCTCCAGACCATAAATAGACATTTTGCGAGAATACTCTTTACTCTTCCTGTTGTCTGACCTATGGATTTAGGACTTCCCAGCCCCTCATAATCGCCTGAGCCATTTCCTCAAAGTAAATCTCTGTGTTGTTGTTAGTTGCTGTCAAGTCAATTCTGACTCATGGCGACCCCATGTGTTACAGAGTGGAATTGCTCCATAGGGTTTTATTGGCTGCAATCTTAATGGAAGCACATTACCAGGCCTACCTTCTGTAGTACTTCTGGGTGGGTTTGAACTGCCAACCTTAGGTTGCAATTGTGTGCCATCAAGTTGATTCTAACTCACAGTGATGCTATATGATAGAGTAGAACTGCCCCATAGGGTTTTCTAGGCTGAAATCTTTACGGGTACAGATCACCAGGTCTTTTCTCCTGCGGAGCTGCTAGTGGATGGGAACCACTGAGCTTTTGGTTAGCAGCCAAGCGCTTAACCACACTGCACCACCAGGGCTCCTCACCTTTAGGTTAGTAGACCACACACACACACACACACACACACACACACACACACACACACACATCTCACTGATTCCATTTCTCTAGAGAACCCTAAGACAACAATTGATTTAATGTCCTACTTCTCTGCTTTTCCACCAAACATCTATCTAGTTTTTTAACTGTATGATTGTTCTGGTTGTATCGTGTTTCTACTTTTCCAATCCCTGAATGTCTGATTGTACAACTGTCTTCCCACCCGTCTGGTTGTAATTCTGACCTTTTGGACAGGGGTTGAACTCTTCTTCTGCCTGGCATTTTCTATTCGAAAACTACTCAAGTATCTGATGTAACCATCCCACTGCTTTACTGCCTGACTATACAATAATCGTGGAGGTGGAATGGTTTTACAACCGGACATCTGTCTGGCTGTACAGCTGTCTGTCTCACTGCTGGACCATCTGATGGCAATAATGGTTTCATGCTAGGGCTTCCAACTGTGCAACTTTCCAAAACTTTTCAGCTGTCAGACTGCATAACTCCCTACTGCTCCACTGCCCAGCAGACAGATGGAACTCCTGATCATACCCTTGTCTCCTCAGCAGTTCTGTTCCTCCTGTCATGTAGCTGCCTACTGACCTTCTGGTTGACCATATCCTGTGTAATAGCATTTTCTTAGAATGCTGTCTTGACAGAGTTTTTTGAGGCCCTGGCTGGAGGCTGCCCATTCCCCTTCTTGAGCAGCTGATTAAATCCACTCTCTAACTACTCCCCTTATCAGATTCTCATACCTCTGGGCCACTATACACTCATCCTAATCATGCCAGGACCAGGTATCCAACACCTAGGGATAACCCCTATGCCCTCAGCCTGCAGTTATTCAAAATGCCCAATCCCCAGGAAGTCCTCAAACCCTAGCTAACATCACCCTGCTTGCCATGTGTAAATGTCTTCTACAATTCCAGCTTGTTGTTACCCTGGCCCCAGGTATAACCCTGTGTGGCCTTGTGGAGTGCTTTGTTCTCCTCGAGGAAATTATGGGTATAATACACTTCTTTCCATGACATTAACCTCCATGTCTATTTGCCTTACCATACCTGATAAAGCCAACCCCAGGTATATTTACAACATCCGGCTGCCTACCTCTGCCTCAAGGTAAGGCTGTTGTGCACCTGCTCTGTCCATCCCTAGAAGGGCAGGTGTACCTCTCACTCCACAGGCTGTGTCCAGGTGCGGGTGGCGCAGGGAGGAGCGCTTGTACACCACGTGGGGGCCACTTTCCTCCGGGCCCCGGGGTCCCTTGGCCCCACCTTGCAGGGGCTCGATCAGGTACTCTTCCTCATCTGCCACGATCAGGCCATGCTGGGGGTTGGGAGTAGGGCAGAGGGTTCAGATCAGTTTTGGTTCCCAGGACCCCTGGGTCTGTCTCTATGATGTCATTTCTTCCACTTTTATTGAGTTTACTTTGCTGTTTCTTTTCTAACTTCTCGAGACGGATATTCAGCCCATTACTTTTTCAGCTTCACCAAAGGTTATACATTTTCCTCAAAGTACTGCTTTAGCTGTACCCTAAAAAGTAGAGATTAGCTCAAAATACTTTTAAAGTTTCCATTATGTCCTTTCCTGAACCATGAGGTTTTCTTTTTAGACAGTACCAGGTTTTATTATCTTTTTAAACCATGAGATATTTACGGTGTATTTCTTATATCATATGTTATTACGATTGTTGTAGTTAGCTGCCATTGAGTTGATTCCAACTCATGGCGACCCCATGTGTGCAGAATAGAACTGCTCCATAAGGTTTTCAAAGCTGTGACCTTTTGGAAGCAGACTGCCAGCTCTGTCTTCTGAGGCACCTCTGGGTGTGTTTGAACCACTAACCTTTGGGCTAGTAGTCAAGTGCTTAACCATTTGTACCACCAAGGGACTCCTGATACTATACTATACATATATATGGAAACCCTTGTGGCATAGTGGTTAAAAGCTATGACTGTTAACCAAAAGGTTGGCAGTTCGAATCCACTAGGTGCTCATTGAAAATTCTGTGGGGCAGTTCTACTCTGTCCTATAGGGTTGCTATGAGTCAGAATTGACTCAACAGCAATGGGTTTTTCGGGATATATATATATATATATATATGTTTGTTTTAAACATATGGACCTTTCCCCTGCTTCCCCAGAAACCCTCAGCTCACCAGGCCCCCACAGGTGCTGATGGCCACATGGGAGCTGCCAGCCTGGCCCTGCAGGTGGCCAGCGTAGAGGCAGTGGGGCCGGGCAGCCCTCTGCCAGGCCAGGCCCTCCCGTGTCCAGTACTCCACAGAGACGTGCCCTGCCAGCAGGCGGGGACTGCGGGTCAGGTTCAGCAGGAACTGGGTGCTGGGCGCGGCCACCTTGTAGAAGAGGCGGGACTCGGCAGTGACCCCCGTGCCCCGGCGCTGCCTCCGGGGGGCAGGGGGTGAGAAGGCCAGCAGCGCACCGTTGTGGTCCACGCGGGTGGGGAAGGCGATCTCATAGCTCTCCAGACTGGACAGGAATTCATCTATGGGCGAGGGGCAGGGGCAGAGGCCTGGGGTGACCCCTGGGGCTGACCCACAGCACTGGCTGCTGGAGCAGGTGATGCTGGCCTCACTGGCCTCTGCGTCCAGGTCGCTGGGTGCAAGGCTCCAGCCTAAGTGAACCCAGGGCCTTCTCCCTTCTCCCACTGACCCCTCTCTGCTGGCTGGCTTCCTCACTCCTTACTCCCTCCCCACCAGCCCCGGACTACCCCTACCTTGAGACCGGAAGGCAAGCGGTGGCGTGACCTGGAACGTGAGGCCCAGCCCCAGGGCAAGGGCCCAGCGGAGGATCTGGCAGGCGGGAGCCATGGTGGCCACGTGTCCACATGTCTCTCCCCAGCCCTGGCTGCCGGCAGCCCCCACAGTGCCGCCTCCCCTGTTCACAGCCTGGGCAGCATCCCTGGGCTCCTGGAGGTAGGGAGCTGGTGTCAGGGGTGGGCCTGGCCTTGCTGCCAGCATAGCCCATGCCAAGGCCCCTCACCAGAAAACATCAGGACCCGCAGTGCCTCATTCCCAGCCCTGAAGATTCCAGAAGGCATTCCCCCCAGTTTGAAGATTCTGAAGGTCACTTCCTCATTTATAGTCCCCCATCACCACCCTCCCAACCTCCCTACACTCTCAAAGAACAGGTAGGGAGGGACCTTGACACCACGTTGTTGTTCGTTGTTGTCAAGTTGATTTCAACTCCTGGCAACCCCCTTGCGTGCAAAGCAGAACTGTGCTCCATAGGGTTTTCTTGGTTGTAACCTTACCTGAGCCCCGGTGGTGCAATGGTTAAGCACTCGGCTGCTAACCAACAAAGGTCAGCGATTCGAACTCAACGGTGGCTCCACGTGAGATAAGATTGGTGACCTGCTCCTGTAAAGATTACAGTCTAAAAAACCCTATGGGGTACGGGTGCAATGGATCGCTTTTGTGTGGCCTTTCTCGCCATGGTCTTGTAACACCCACCAAACGACTGGGTGGAACCATGCTAATCAGGTATATGGAACCCAAATGAGGGGATAGGTCAGTTTTGGCATCCCACTAGGCTTAAAATGAGCCATCCCAGAGGCGAGAGGGAGAGGATCTCACCACTAACAAGGAAGAAGAGCCAAGAGTGGAGCACGTCCTTTGGACCCGGGATCCCTGTGCTGAGAAGCTCCTGGAACCAGGAGACCGAGAAGAGAGAGAGCTGGAACACGGAAGACAGCGAGAAGCGGTGGCAAGAGAAACTGGCATGAGAGACCAGTAGGAGACCGTCAGGAGACAGTGTGGTGGGCTTCCTGGCCCATGGAGTGAGAAAGCTGACCACCTTCAGGCAGGAGGCTTGCCGGCAGAGTAGGGTGCACTTGGTGGAACTAGGTTTGCCAAACCAGGGAGCTAGAGTTGAGCACTTTCTGGGTGAGGCTTACTGGTGAATTGGCGTGCCTTGAGGCACTTATCGGTAGAACTAAAAGAACTTTATAACACTTGCCTGAGCAGGGCAGAGGCCAAGGGGCCTGAGAGAGGCATGCCTGTGGGCAGAGCTGAAAAGAGGTTGTCCTGATGGAAGAACTGTATCCTGAGTGTTCCTGAGCCTGAACCGTAACTGCTACTTCCCTAATAAACCCCATAATTGTAAGTATCATCTGCAAGTTCTGTGTGGCCATTGCAATGAATTATCGAGCCCAGCAGAGAAGTAGAGAGTGCCATGGGAGGGATGGCTGGTGTCATAATTGGTAAGGATGGCGGAGAGGGGAGGCATGTCTGACCTCTGCCTCATAGGAAACAGCCTTGGGCTGTTAATCTTGATTCTCCTTCCCCCTTGTGAAGTTAGAGGAGGTCAGACACCTCTGCCAAGCCATTTTTACAGTTCTACTCTGTCCTATAGAGTCACTGTGAGTTGGAATCCATTCGACAGCACACAACCTTAACAAGCAGATTGTCAGTCGTTTCCTTCTGCGGTGCTGCTGGGTGGGTTGGAACCGCCAACCTTTAGGTTAGCAGTTGAGTTCAAACCATTTGCACCACCCAGGGATCTCCTGAGGGCTTTACACCATTTCATTTGCATAAAAGCCCTGAGAAGTACACATTCATTCTGCTCATTCTATAGATGAGGAAACAGCTCAGCGGTTCTAGGATTCACCCAAGATCCCATGGTTAGAAAGTAGCAGAGCCCAATCATTTGCTGGGTAATTATTGTGCCGGCATCTGGGAGTTCAATGATGCTTGATATGGATGCCGTTCCTGTCTGCCCCCATGGAGCTCCGTGTCCCAGGAATGACAGGGAGCAGACAAGTAAATGAAAAGACCAATGAGACGAGTTCAGACTGTGACACACTCTTTAGGAGAAATCAACTCTGAAGCCAAAGTGTGAAGAAAAGCCCAGATGTGTGAAGAGGCAGGAGAAGGGTGTACCAGGTGGAGGGAAAAGCCCGTGCAAAGGCCCTGGGGCAGGGAGGAGCTTGGGGCGGGCCCAGGACCCTAAGAGAACATGGCTGGAGCTGAGTGAGCGAGAGGCAGGGACGGGCGGCAGCAAGGAGAGGCTGGCATGGGGCACATTTGAAGGCTATGAATTTTCACCCCAGATTAAACTCAAGTTTAATTACATTCAGGTCCCGTGCCCTGCCTCTGGACCCCCTGCCATGGGGTTCACGTCACCAGCAGGGTTGGAAACTCCTATGGTGTGGTACCTGACTCTGCAGCCTCCTTTCTACCCTGCCCTTCCAGTCTGGCCCCCAGTCCTGGTTTCCTCCTTGAGGCTCCAGGCCAGCCTGCAGGTCTCAGTTTCTCTGGTATTTGCCCGGGGCCAGCCGGCCGCAGACACCACTTTGGGTCACCGCCCTGTGCCAAACCCTCCTCCGTCTCCGCCCTTCTTTTTCTCCCTGCAATTTCCCTCTTAATCACACACTGTCTTGTTTTCTTTGCAGCCTGGCCAAGTCTGAGAGCCGATCTCCAAACAGGGCAGTTCAGCCCCTGACGGAGGGAGCCAGCTTTTCTCCAAGAGGCTGACCTAGAAGTGACATTGGTCACTTCTGCTTGCACCCCTCTAGCGACCGGGAGCTCACTCCCGGACCTTTCCGACCCTTCTGTTCCCTTTGTCTGGGCTGGAATCTGCCCCGTTGTTTTTACCTTTCGGGGGCTTCAGTTGGTGGCGGTGGCGCAGTGCAGACCCCCGCGTGGCTCTGTCCCTCAGGCGCCCTCTGAGCGGGGGCCTCTCTGGGCGTTGGTTGACTCTTCTGCAGAACGGAGACGGGGAGGTGGCAAAGAGGAGGAGACAGGCTTGTCTTCAGGCTGAGCTGGGTCTGGGAATTCAGGGGTCCCTGAGGAAACATGGTCCCTCTCTGTGCCCCAGTGAACCTGCTCTCTGACCTGGTCCTCCCCCGCTTCTCATGCTCCCCTGATAGCACCCCCATAATCTCCTCTTTCCTATTCCTTCCCCAGAGACCTCACCCACTCTGGCTCCAGGCGCTTTCTGATCAGGTTCCCCTGTCCACCCCCCCCCCCAGCTCCAGCCTAGACTCCCCCACCCCCACGCCAAGGTGGCCGCAGCCACCTTGCAAAACGTGCACTGAGCCTGTCCCCACTCTTCTACTTCCTGTATGCCAGCCCTGTGTGGAATCTTCCGGCCTGTCTCTCCCTAGTCCTTGTCCCCCCCCCGACCCCCGTCATCACCAGTACCCTCTGAAGCCAGACCCCGTACTCCCAACAAGCTCACAGACACCTTTGGTGCTTCCGGCCTAGGTCAGGCACGGGGGGGGGGCAGTGTGAGGGACCCAGCCCAAATGGGTGGGGCACAGTGCAGAGGGATCTGGGGAGGGCACGCAGGGGTCTGTCCAGGGGTCTGTCGGGGCAAGGCGGGAAGAGCATTTGGGATGGTGGCCCAGCCCCAGGGGCAGCTTAGAGGTGCGACACAGCCCAGGCCTCTGGGGAGAGGACAAACACGTTGGTGGGTCTAGGGGAGAAGATGAGGCTCCCCAGGGGAGGTGAGGGTCAGGGGATTTCAACCAGGAAGGGCCTGGGGGCTGGCAGCCAGGCCTTGGTGGGCAACAGGGGGCTATGCAGTGATACGTGTGTGAGAATGTGAGTGTGTGTAACGGGTGCGAACTAGTGTGAATGTGTGCCCGGCCCAGCGTCCCCAGCTCCTCCTCCAGAGGCAGGAGGGAGGTGGAGGCGGAGGCGGAGGCGGAGCCGGGGAGTGTGCCGAGCCGGGAGGAAATGCCGGCGGAAACGGCCCGGAAACAGCGGCTCCATCCCATCCCGGGGATCCTGGAGGGACCCGGGCTCCAGCCAGACCGCCCGGCCCGGGTGGGGACACCGGTTGCCCTGTGGGGGCCAAGGCAGGGCTGCTGAGGCCGCGCCGGCCCGCGGCCTCCTCCGGGCCCCTCACATCTGGCCACATCTGGCTGGGCAGCGGCAGAGGACCGGCCGAGAGCAGACAAAGGCCTGGCCGCGGGAGGAGGGGGCCTCCGGGCGCCTCGGCTGGTCCCCCTCTTCCAGCCGCTAGTAGAGGCCCTGAGCCCGCCGGCCTGGAGACATCCCGACACAGACAGTTGCGGCCTCGGTGACCGACTCCGGGGAAGTGGGCGGCGCTGCTCCCACACCCAGACACACACACGCACTCACACACTAGCAGTGACACAAACACGCCGGAGGGCGACCCACACCTGCGCAGCCACCAGGGACCAACGCTCGGACGTCGGCAGACCCACAAAGGGCCCCCCTACCAGACACACACACCCTGACACACACTCGGAGACACATAACCCCACACTCCCCAGACCAACAGGAGGACCCTTCCACACTCATTTACATACGTACACAAGGCAACACAAACACTACACAGCCCAGATCTACACACTGACACATACACACTCCTTTATACACACACAGAGACAAACACACAACTACACAACCCAGATCTGCACACACAGACACAATCATTTATACACTCACAAACACAGACACACAGCTACACACACCCAGCTCTACACGCACAGACATCTACACACTCATTTACATACACTTACACACAGACTAGGGAGAAACACACAGAGTCCCGCAAGCCCAGACCCTCACACACCAGACACACTTATAGGCATTTACACACTCAGGCACACCCAGATGTTTGCAGACACACAGGCACACAAACCCAGACACACACTCACCTGGCACTTACACACACAGTGTGCAAAATTTAACCACGTACATACTCTGGTTTACACTCACACAGACACACAACACTCCCGATGCACACACACGCACTCAGACACCCAGAGGCGCATCCCCAGATACACAAAAGACACTCAAACACGCCACACACACCCAGACATCACACAGACACACAACCACTTACGCAGACGTGGATGCATTCACACATACACACACACACACAGCACACCCACCCAGACAGGCGCTCCGACCAACCCAGGCGCCTTTCGGGTGGCACACGCTTGTAGGCATCCTCCACCAACTCGGCAACCCGAGTCATCGCCTCCCGGGGCGGACACCCCGAGTCGCCCCCCGAGGCGGACGCCGGG
>NW_004443993.1:6609457-6619368 GCF_000243295.1 Trichechus manatus latirostris
GGTGGGGGTGACAGGAGTTGGAGGAAGAGGGGAATGGGGTGATGGGGGAGGGGAAGATTTGAATGGGAGGAGGTGGGGGCCTGGAGGAGGGGGCGAAATTTGGGGAAGGACTGGGACGGGAGGGGGAGGGGCAGATGGGGTGGAGGGGTCGGGGAGGGGAGCGCCCACTCCCTCGCCAGCATCAGCAGCATCAACAACAGCTGTTATTTATTGCGGGCTGGTCCGTGCTCAAACAAGCACTTATTGGGCGCCTCCCGTGTGCCAGGCACGGTGCCCGGGCGGGGCGGGGGTAGAAATCCCGCCTGGGCCCGCCCTCCGGAGCTCTCCACTGGGGGGTCTGCCCTGCCCTGGGCCTGCCCTGGGCCTGCCCTTGGCCTCTGTGCTTTAACCCCTTCCTTGTGGGGTGGGCCTGGACGGTCCCATTTCACAGATGAGGAAACTGAGGCCAGAGAGGGGAAGAGTGGACGCTGAGTGAGAGCAGGGACTCTGAGGGTCTTGGTCACTCCTGGGTCATGTTCAATAAATGTGAAGCTAACACATGAATGGGGTGATGTGGGCTGCTGGGGCAGGGCTGGGCTGCCCGACTGGCCTCTGGGTGCTTGGTCAGGGGCGGGCACTCCGGAAGGGGACAGGGTTTTCCAGGAACGGCCACCAGCCTGGCCTGGCCTTGCCTTGGGATTCTCTGAGCCTCTCTTCCCCTTATCCTCGTGGTGCAAACGGTTTACACTTGACTACTAACCTAAAGGTTGGTGGTTCGACCTCACCCAGTGGTAGTGTGGAAGTAAGGCCTGGCAATCTGCTCAGGTTAAAATCACAGCCAAGAAAACCCCATGGAGCAGTTCTACTCTGTGACACACAATATCACCATGAGTTGGAATCCACTCGATGGCAGCCAACACCACCACCAAGAGGAGGGGAATAACTGCCTTTACAGGGCTGCTGGGCGGTTCATTTAGCAGCAAACATTTGTTGAGCGCCTGCTGTGTGCTGTTTCCGGGACACAGCTGAGATCCTAAACTTCCTCCTCAACTTGGAAGGACTTGTCAGGGTTCATGCATACAGCAGGGACTCCATAAATACCAGATCTTTCTCCTGGAGCTCCCACTAGGTTGCAGCCCCGTCCTTAACCCACCTTCATCCCCACCCCTTGGGACACCAGGCCCACCCCAGGCCTCCCAAGCCACCATTTGAGGAACAAGTCTGAGTGAGCCACCTCTGGCCCCTGCCAGCTGTCCCTCCAGGACCTGCAGGCCACGTGGGAGCCTGTCCTGGGCTGTCCTCTCTTACTTCTCTCTTCCTCCATCAAAGGGGCAGCTGCCTTTGCACTGTTTGCGCTCTGCTAGAGGCTCTACGCTCGGTCCAGTGGCTGGTACAGCCAGCTGTCCCTAGCCTGCTGGCCACCAGACACTGCTGGGGACTTCACGACTGCTCTGAGCCAGGAGCACCCAGCTGCTACCGCTTACTAGCTGTGAAACCTCAAGCAGGTCACACACGTCCGCTTGGCCTCAGTTGCCACATCTGTGCAATGGGAGTTATCTCTTGACTGGACTCAGACGTACCATGGTTGCTCATGCCAGAGAAGAATAAATACTCTTAGCTTTTATAATTATTCGGTGAAACTTTGGCTCTTTGCCTTCCCAGCATCCTTCTCCCCCTCTTCTAGTCCCTGGGTGGTGAAAATGGTTAAGTACTCAATTACTAGCTGAAAGGTTGCCGGTTTGAACCCACCCAGAAGTGCCTCAGAAGAAAAGCCTTGTAATTTACTTCTGAAAGGTCACAGCATTGAAAATTTTACGGGGCAGTTCTACTCCGCATACACGGGTCATCATGAGTCAGAATTGACTTGATGGCAACCACTAGTCACAGCTCCAGATTTCCCGTGGGTCTCCCTCCTCTCTCTGGGTGTGGTTTGGATGAGGCATGTGTCTTGGCCCTAAGTCACTCCCATATCCCTGTCCCGGCCTCAGGGATTGGTTGGGGGATGGGCATGTGACCTGCTCAGAGCCAAAAACAGTGTTGAGGTTTATTCGGGGAATCCTGAGAAACAGACTCTTGTGCCCTGAGTGGGCTTTGAAGCTGAGTCCCCATCTTAGACCACAGGGAGAGGCCCTGAATGAGAATAAAGTCACCAGGTAGAGGAGGGTAATGGTCCGAGGGCCATCATTTGAGTCTTGAGCAAGCTGTTCCTGAAGCCCATGGCTGAGCTTTTCATCCATCCATGTAATATTTATTTCGCCCTACTACGTGCCACTGAAAGATTGGCAATTTGAATCCATCCAGAGGTGCCTCAGAAGACAGGCCTGGCAATCTGCTTCTGAAAAGTCACAGCTTCGAAAACCCTATGGAGCAGTTCTACTCTTCACACATGGGGTTGCCATGAATTGGGTGGCACACAATAACAATATTATGTGCCAGGTGCTGTTCCAGGTACTGGGGACACAGCCAGGAACAACACAGTCCCACACATGGAGATCATCATTCTGCCTCAGGGTCTTTGCACTTGCTATTATTCCCTGTGCCTAGAACGCTCTTCCCTCTGATATTCTCATGGCTGGCTTCATCTCATCCTTCAAGTCTTTCTTTTTACTTTAGAGAAAAAAAAAAATATTTATTTTTTTGGTGAAAATGTACACAACAAAGCATACACCACGACAACAATTTCTACATGTACAATTCAGTGACATTGGTTACATTCTTCAAGTTGCCACCTTTCTCCACAACCTTTTCCAAATTATTTCACCATCGTTAACACAGACTCACTGCCCCCTAAGCTTCTTAGCTATCCTTTTGATTGCTGTTGTCAATTCGATCACATATAGATAATTTTAAAAAGAATATAATGTTTAATGCAGACATTCTTTTCTAATTAAAACTCCCTCCAAAAATCCACTGCCGTCAAGTTGATTCCGACTCATAGCGACCCTATAGGACGAAGCAGAACTGCCCCAAAGGGTTTTCAAGGCTATAATCTTTATGGAAGCAGAATGATACATCTTTCTCCTGTGGAGCAGCTGGTGGGTTCAAACTGCTGGCCTTTCGGTTAGCAGCTGAGCGCTTAACCACTGTGCCACCAGGGCTTCTTCGACTGTGTGGCTTATAACAAATTATTGATAACATTGCAAAGAACGGGAATTCCAGAACAATTAATTGTGCTCATGCAGAACCTGTGCGTAGACCAAGAGGTTGTTGTTCAAACAAAACAAGGGATACTGCATGGTTTAAAACCAAGAAAGGTGTGCATCAGGGTTGTATCCTTTCACCATACTTATTCAGTCTGTATACTGAGCAAATAATCCGAGAAGCTGGACTATATGAAGAAGAACACAACATCAGGATTGGAGGACAACTGATTAACAACCTGTGATATGCAGATGATACAACATTGCTTGCTGAAATTGAAGAGGACTTGAAGCACTTACTGATGAAGATTGAAGACCACAGCCTTCAGTGTGGATCACACCTCAACATAAAGAAAACAAAAATCCTCACAACTGGACCAACAAGCAACATCTTGACCAATGGAGAAAAGATTGAAGTTGACAAGGATTTCACTTTACTTGGATCCACAGTCAATGTCCGTGGAAGCAGCAGCAGTCAAGAAATCAAAGGATGTATCACACTGGGCAAATCTGCTGCAAAAGACCTCTTCAAAGTGTCTAAAAGCAAAGATGTCACTTTGAGGACTAAGGTGCATCTGACCCAAGCCATGGTATTTTCAATTGCCTCGTATACATGCTGCACAATGAATAAGGAAGACCGAAGAAGAATTGATACCTTTGAATTATGGTGTTGGCGAAGAATATTGACTATACCATGGACTGCCAGAAGAACAAACAAATCTGTCTTGGAAGAAGCACAGCCAGAGTGCTCCTTAGAAGGAAGGATGGCGAGACTTCGCATCACTTACTTTGGAAATGTTATCAGGAGGGACCAGTCCCTGGAGAAGGACATCATGCTTGGTAAAGTAGAGGGTCAGCGAAAAAGAGGAAGACCCTCAACAAGATAGACTGACACAGTGGCTGCAACAATGGGCTCAAGCATAGCGACCATTGTGAGGATGTTGCAGGACCGGGCAGTATTTTGTTCTGTTGTACATGGGGTCACTATGAGACGGAACCAACTCGACGGTACCTAACAACAGCTGTGTGTCTCAAGGAGCCTGGTGGTGCAATGGTTTAGTGCTTGGCTGCTAACCAGAAGGTTGGCGGTTTGAACCCACCAGCAGCTCCGCGGGAGAAAAGGCCTGGCGATCTGCTCCTGCAAAGATTGTTGTTGTTGTTAGGTGCCACCAAGTCAGTTCCAACTCATAGCGACCCCATGCACAACAGAATGGAACACTGCCTGGTCCTGTGCCACCCTCACAATCGCTGCTATGCTTGAGCCTGTTGTTGCAGCCACTGTGTCAATCCATCTTGTTGAGGGACTTCTTTTTCGCTGACCCTCTACTTTACCAAGCATGATGTCCTTCTCCAGGGACTGGTCTCTCCTGATAACACGTCCAAAGTAAGTGAAACGAAGTCTCATCATCCTTGCTTTTAAGGAGCATTCTGGCTGTACTTCTTCCAAGACAGATTTGTCTGTTCTTCTGGCAGTCCATGGTATTCAACATTCTTCCCCAACACTATAATGCAAAGGCATCAATTCTTCTTCAGTCTTCCTTATTCATTGTCCAGCTTTCACATGCATATGAGGAGATTGAAAACACCACCGCTTGGGTCAGGTGCACCTTAGTCCTCAAAGTGACTTCTTTGCTTTTCAACACTTTGAGAGAGGTCTTTTGCAGCAGATTTGCCCAATGCAACACGTCGTTTGACTACAGCCTAGAAAACCCTTATGGGCAATTCTACTCTGTCGCACGGGGCCACCATGAGTCTAAATTGACTCGATGACACCCACAAAAACAACAACTATGTACCTTGCTGGCATAGGGAGACCAGGACAAAACCTCCTTTCTCATAGCACTTACATTTTAGTAGGGAAGAAAGACCAAGCCGATAAGCAAATGCATATGTAAGATTTCAGGTTGTGGTGAATGCTGCGAAGAAAAAAAAGTTGGGTTGAGGATAGAGAGGAAACGGGAGTATTTTAGAGAGGAAGGTCACAGAAGCCTTCTTGGGATAGGTGATGTTTAAACAGAGACCAGACTGAAGGAAGAGACATCTGGGGAAATGCATTCCAGGCAGAGGGAACAGCCTGTGCAAAGGTCCTGAAGCAGGACCATGCCTGGCAAGTTGGAGGAACAGCAAGGAGGTTCGTGGGCTGAAGCAGACTGAGCGAGGGGGAGAGGGCAGGAGGGGACCGAGC
This sequence comes from Trichechus manatus latirostris, assembly GCF_000243295.1. Taxonomy (NCBI): domain Eukaryota; kingdom Metazoa; phylum Chordata; class Mammalia; order Sirenia; family Trichechidae; genus Trichechus; species Trichechus manatus. Next base: position 6,614,762 of record NW_004443993.1, read on the forward strand.
AGCTCGTGTGAGGCCTGGTGGGCCGCGAGGAGGACTTTGGCTTCTACTTGAGGGAGGTGGGAGCCCTGGAGGGCTGTGAGCACAGGAGGCATGAGAAACCCCAGAGGAGGTCATTAGCACAAGGGTGGGCCAGGCCCTGGGTTCAGCATCTCACGACGTCCGTACAATCCATCACCCAGTGTTGGACACTTTCCCTGGTCTCGTTTCCCAGATGAGCTCTGGCGAGTTTAACTCACTGCCCCGGGATCACACAGCTACTGAGAGGTAGACCCATGATTTAGATCCACACCTGTCTGTCCTCCTGCATGAGGAGTAACATGACGGTGTCCATCAAGTCCCTGGAGCATCCTGTTCAGTAAATTCTAACTACTGTCCTTGTTATTTATAATGTAATCACCATGGCATTTTGTTGGTTGACAGATGCCTGCGATGCCTCCATTACTCCTCCGTTGGTGGACACAGGGGGACCCCCGCCATGGCCTCGGGTGGAGGAACAGGAAACATGGCTTTGGGGGGACTTGAGGTCTTGGGCAGAAAACTGGGGGTTCCATCAAAGAGCCAGGAGCTGGAGTAGGGGACACCGTGGTGGCAGCGAGAGGCTGGGCCCCCCTTCCAGCATCTTGGGTGGAGACTAAAGGTGGCATGCAGAATCGCCAGGCCTGGCTTGTGCCCTCCTCGACCCTTCCCACCAGGTCTAGTCAGATGGGCACATTCTTGCTGTGACTTAACTGCCTCCACCTCTCCTCTGGGCTATCACCAAAAAAACCTCTAAAGTCATAAAAACAAAACACCAAACTAGTTGCCATCAAGTCGACTCCGACTCACGGTGACACCGCGTGTATCAGAGTCGGACTGTACTCCATAGGGTTTTCAATGGCTGATTTTTTGGAAGTATATTTATTGCCAGGCCTTTCTTCCGAGGCACCTCTGGGTGGACATGAACCAGCTGGGCGTTTAACAGTTTGCACCACCCAGGGATCCTTTAACTGGGGCTTTTGATGCCCAGATTATGTTCTGTGGCCCTGCTAAATAAGTGTGGAGGTGAAGCAAAGCTAAATAGTGTCGTTCCATGCAGGACTTCTCAGAGCATTTAATATGCTAATATGCTCTGTGTGACTTTCCAGAACTTGTTTGACCCCTTGACAATTTTTTCCTCTGAAGCACTTCTAGGGTATTAAGGGGTTTCTAGAACAGACAAAGGAAATACTGCCTTTACCCAAAGAGGGAGCTTGAATGGTGGAATCTCAGGCAGGTATTTCTGGCCAAGCATCAAAGGTTTCCTCTTCCTCCTCCCAGGACCTGTGCTCTGAGAACAAGGCTGGCATCCCATGGCGCTCTCTGGGATGGCCCAGTGGGGTTGCAAACTCTGGGAAGGCCAAATTAGGAGCTCAAAACTGTGCACTCAGGAGGAGGCTGGATGGGGTCAGCTCAGGCAGGCCTGGGAGCTGGGCAAGTGGGGACAACACACTAATGGGGAACTGAGAGGCAGGATCCCTAAACCAGAGCCCTGCCTCTGCCCTCGGGTAAAGCCCCTGCATCTCTGGGGGGTCTCGGGGCAGGGGTGTCTTCTGGGAAGGCTGCGGAGTCCCCTGGGACCCAGCCCAGGGATGAGCTCAAGACCAAAACATCTGATCCCTTTTGGGCCTGAGTCCAGGGTCACCGTGGGAGGCTGCAGATCAGCCCGGCTGTTCTGAAAGTAAACACGGGATGTTGGCCCAGCCACCCTCTGCCCAGCTGCCAGGCCTATGCCCAGCCCCCTCTGCGATGCTCCAGCTTGGTGCCCTGGCCTCCTCTGCCCAACCTCCCCGGCATCTCTGGGTGTGGGTACCCGGCGCCTTGCCCCTGTGTTTTACTGATGGCGACAGTCCGAAAAGGTGCAGGGAGGTGGGGACCGATACAGGGCTGGCCGGCCCTGGACCTGCCTGCCATGAAGTGTGATTGTTATTATTACTGTTGTCATTAGATATTATTATTGCTGTTGTCTTTGTTATTATTGATGTTGTTATTATTACTGTTGTTTTTACTACTGTTGTTATTACTGCTGTCGTTATTACTGCTGCATTGTTATTACTGTTGTCATTATTATTGCTGCTGTGATTATTATTACTGTTGTTATTATTATTGTTGTCATTATTACTGTTGGGATTACTATTGTTGTTTCTGTTGCCATTTTTATTACCGTTGTTATTATTACTACTGTCATTGTTATTATTAACATCGTCATGTTATTGTCAGTGAGACAGGAAAGCTGGGAAAAAGCTGAGCGTGCACAGGGTATGCACTGTCTCTTGGACACCTTGACCTTGGGTTCGAGGTGGCCCATCATGGCCGTGGCTGTTGGCTGGGCTCCGAGGGCCAGCCCCTCAGTTCTCCCTCTGCCCTCACCCGCCTCTGGCCACTCAAGCTGCACCTGTAGCCACCAAGGGCTGGAGCTCCTCTAACTGCAATTTCCTGCCAGTTTCCTGCCCCAAAGAGCAGATTAGCTACCCCTGCCCTCCTCTTGTCCCCGAAAAACCCCACCTCGCTGCCTGGTGCCCTGATACTCTGTGGGGCAGCAGCTATATGGGTCCATGAGACAAGGCTGGAGGGGTGTCGGGGGACAAAAAGGAGAGGGAGAATGCTCCCAGTGGAGGGCACAGCAGAGAGAAAAGCGTGGAAGGTGGCAGAAGGAAAGTGAGTAGCCCAGGCCGACTGGAGCAGAGGGCCGAGGAATTTACCCTCAGTGAGGTAAGTAGAAGGAAGCCAAGGCAGGTTCTTGAGCAAGGGAGGTTTGGAAAGAATGGCCAAGGCAGATGTTGAGACCTCAGAGCCCAGCTCATATGGGAGACAGACCAGGGGTTCAGCCAACCCCAGGCGCAGTGTGAGTTGGCTCTGGATCTCAGGTCATATTAACAGAAGCAGCCGGTGGAGATCAAAGGAGGTGATGCCAGCACAAATTGTCTCCTAGAGAGAGATCTGTGCTGGTGGTGGGTGGGTGTGGTTGGCATACTGGCAGCATGTGCAGCCACAGACAGGATGGCCCAGGTAAGGGGCTGAGGAATTGGAGAAGGGGACACAGCACTGGGGGTCAGAAGGAAGAGGCAATCTGTGTGATGACCCTAGGGAGCTGGGAGTCTCAAGAAGGAGAGAGGCTTCACCACAGTTCACTGATCAGGGGACCTCGCAGCAAGAGGAAGCAGGAGGGTGGAGAGGATGGAGTATTTGAGTGTTATCTCTGGAGCCGGGCAGCCTGAGTTCGAATCCTGATTCTGCCACTTACCAGCTTTCTGATCTTGCACAAGTCACTGTACCTCTCTGTGCTTTGGGAGCTGCATTTGCAAATGGTTTACGCAAACTCCTCCCATCACAGGGTCCCCGTGAGCATTAAATGAGTGCCTGGCACATAGTAGGTGCTATATAATCATATTGCCAGAATGTTCTTGTTGTTGTGTGCCAATGAGTTGATTTCGACTCACAGTGACCCTATAGGACAGAATAGAGCTGCCCCATAGGGTTTCCTAGGCATTAATCTTTACGGAAGCAGATCACCAGGTCCTTTCTCCCGAGGCACTACTAGTGGGTTCCAACTGCCGACATTTCGGTTAGCAGCTAAGCGCTTAACCGTTGTGCCAGCAGGGCTCCTTCATTGCTGTCTTAGTTATCTAGTGCTGCTATAACAGAAATACCACAAGAGGATGGCTTTAACAAACAAAAATTTATTCTCTCACAGTCCGATTCACAGCAGCCTGCCCCATAGCGTTTCCAAGGAGTGGCTGGTAGATTTGAACTGCTGAACTTTTGGTTAGCAGCCAAGCTCTTAACCACTGCACCACCAAGGCTTCTATGTACAACAGAACAAATGTGTTGTTATAAATATACTCACTACGTAAAAGGAGTCCCCGGCTGGTGAAAATGGTTAAGTGCTTAACTGCTAGCTGAAAGGTTGGCAGTTTCAACCCGCTCGGAGGTGCTTCAGAAGAAAGGCCTGGTGATCTGCTGCTGAAAGGTCACAGCCTTGAAAACCCTGTGGAGCACATCTCTACTCTGCACACGTGGGTTGCCATGAGTTGGAGTCCACTCCTCAGGAACTAACAACAACGCGCTGAAAATAATAACTGAGATAGGGAAGACAGGGTTGTCTACCCTGCCGAGACCCATTTCCTCACCTCCCACCCTCTCATCCAGCCTGGCCCACTGTCCCCAGCCAGCATGCTGCTCACCAATTGGTGTGAAGCCCTAATATTGTGGACATCATATGGTGAGTGCCAGGCAAGAAGTTAGTGTCCCCCACCCCTGTCACCCCCCTGCCCTCGCCCTCCTCCTCCTCTCCAAGCCCCTGCTCTTAACCCAGGCTTTCTCTCACTGTTAACATTTGGGTCTGGATCATTCTCTGAGGTGGGGCTGTCCTGTGCATTGTAGGATGTTGAGCAACATTCCTGGTCTCCACCCACCAGATGCCAGTAGCACCCTGTGATGGTTAAGATTGTGTGTCAACTTGGCGGGGCCATGATTCTCCGTGTTTTAATGTAATCACTCCCATGATTGAATATACTGTGAGTAGCCAATCAGATGAAAGGGAGTCTCCTTGGGGGTGTGGCCCGCATCTGCATATAAGCGGAGGTTCTGGC
>NW_004443993.1:6620792-6622311 GCF_000243295.1 Trichechus manatus latirostris
CAAGTGGCTGCACTCAATCGACAAGGACAAGGTGGGCGTGGTTACAGTAATGGACAGAGGAGTCAAAGCAGTAATCAGAATAGTCTGACTCGTATGGACTTATGGCGTTGGCTACTTAGTCATGGTGTCCCTAGGAGTGAAATAGATCGGAAATCTACTAAATATTTTACTTGATCTATACAAACGGATGAATTCTAGGTCAGGTGAACAGCAATCTAACTCAAATCGCCAGAATAGAGAGTCACGGTCCCTCAATCAATTCCCAGATTTGAGTGAGTTTAAAGACCCACAACCCCTTGAATGAAGGGAAGGCCGGATCCCCTTGAGGAAGGACTCCAATACACTGCCAAAAATTTTTACTGTTACTCTTTCTCCCAGCCTTCCCCAAAGGGATCTATGGTCTTTTACGAGAGTGACTGTTCACTGGGGAAAAGGAAATAATCAGACTTTTCGGGGATTACTAGATACTGGCTCTGAGCTGACACTAATTCCAGGAGACCCAAAACATCACTCTGGCCCACCAGTCAGAGTGGGGGCATATGGAGGTCAGGTTATTAATGGAGTCTTGGCTCATGTCCGTCTCACAATAGGTCCAGTGGGTCCCCGAACCCATCCTGTAGTGATTTCCCCAGTTCCAGAATTCATAATTGGAATAGATATACTCAGCAACTGGCAGAACCCCCACACTGGATCCCTGACAAACAGAGTAAGGGCTATTATGGTAGGAAAAGCTAAGTGGAAGCCATTAGAACTGCCTCTACCTAGGAAAATAGTAAACCAAAAGCAATACCGCATTCCTGGAGGGATTGCAGAGACTACTGCCACCATCAAGGACTTGAAGGATGCAGGGGTGGTGATTCCTACCACATCCCCATTCAACTCGCCTATTTGGCCTGTGCCAAAAACAGATGGATCTTGGAGAATGACAGTAGATTATCGAAAACTTAACCAGGTGTTGACTCCAATAGCAGCTGCTGTTCCAGATGTTATTTCACTGCTTGAGCAAATTAATACATCTCCTGGTACCTGGTATGCAGCTATTGATCTGGCTAATGCCTTTTTCTCCATACCTGTTTCAAAGGACCGCCAGAAGCAGTTTGCCTTCAGGTGGCAAGGCCAACAATACACCCTCACTTGCCTACCTCAGGGCTACATTAACTCTCCAACCCTATGTCATAATTTAGTCCGCAGGGACCTTGATCGCCTTTCCCTTCCACAGGACATCACACTGGTCCATTACAGTAATGACATTATGCTGATTGGACCTAGTAAAGAAGAAGTGTCAATGACTCTGGACTTATTGGTAAAACACTTGCGTGCTAGAGGGTGGGAGATTAATCCCACAAAAATTCAGGCACCTTCCACTTCAGTGAAATTTCTAGGGGTCCAGTGCTGTGGGGCATGTCGAGACATTCCTTCTAAAGTGAAAGATAAGTTATGGCATCTTGCTGCTCCCACAACTGAAAAGGAGGCACAATGCCTAGTGGGCCTCTTTGGATTTTGGAGGCAACATATTCCT
>NW_004443993.1:6624136-6636739 GCF_000243295.1 Trichechus manatus latirostris
TGGTGGAAGAAGGTAGTTCTAAATACCAGTTACGGACACATGACCAGTTGCAGAAAAGGGGACTGTAATTGTTAGGAGTATTTGTACTTTGTATGTGTGCATCAAATATTTTTGTTTCCTTCACTTATAAAATATAAGCTGTAAATGGGGCTAGTGCATTTTCGATTGTACGCGTGTTAGTCGTATCATGTTAGGTGCAAGTATGACTTTCTCATTGTCTTTATTCAGAGATTATGTATGGTTTAGGGAGATGTGTACATGTGCCAAGTAGACAAGGGGTGGACTGTGATGGTTAAGATTGTGTGTCAACTTGGCTGGGCCATGATTCCCTGTGTTTTAATGTAATCACTCCTATGATTGAATATACTGTGCGTAGTCAATCAGATGCAAAGGAGTCTCCTTGGGGGTGTGGCCCACATCTGTATATAAGTGGACATTCTGGCTTTTTTCTCTCTCTGGATCCTGCGGCTGCTTCCTGTCGTCTCATCTCCCGTTCTTGGTACTTGAGCTGTCAGCTTATCTGCCGAAACTGGGATTCGTCGATCTGCACAGCCTGTGAGTGGGAGCCCTTCTCTCCGACCTTCCAATCTTGGGCTCCCCAGCTTCTGCAGCTGTGTGACTTGGGAGAGGCCTCTACCCTGATCCACAGGCTTGGGACGTTCTAGCCTCTACAATCACGTGAGCTGTTTCCTTGATATAATCTCTCTCTATATATATGTTTATACACTTTACTGGTTTTTATTCTCTAGAGAACCCAGCCTCAGACACACCCCCACCCAGCTGTGACAACCAAAAATGTCTCCAGACGTCACCCAATGGTCCCTGGAAAATCGGAGCTCACTGGACAGTAGCTAATGACAAGCAAGTGGTTGTGTGCGTTTATGAGTGTGTATTTGTGTTAGCTGTTGTGTGAGTTTGTGGGTGGGTAACGGGATGTGTATAGGAAAAAGTAGTTCAGTGGTTAAGAAAACCTGTGGATTAGGAAGGCCTAAGTTCAAATCTGACTCTGCCACTTAAGGGCCACGGGCCTTGGGCAAGTTGCCAAACCTTTCCCTGCCTCAATCTTACCTTTCAATGTGGAGTCACTCATTCAGCAAATACTTACCAAGCCCCTACTGTGTGCTGCATATTGTTCCAGGCCCTGAAGTCTAATCGCTGCCCTGGTGGAAGCTATGCCGCTGGTATTTCAAATACCATTAGAGTCTTTCATGGTGGACAAGTTTCAGTGGAGCTTCCAGACTAAGAGAAACTAGGAAGAAAGGCCTGGATATCTACTTCTGAAAATCAGCCAATGAAAACTCTGTGGATCACAACAGAATATTTTCCAACTTGTTTACTTTGGGCGAGTCATCAGGAGGGGTCAATTGCTGGAGAAGGATGTCGTGTTTGGTGAAGTAGAGGGCCAGCGAAGATGAGGGAGACCCTCGGTGATATGGATCAGTACAGTAGCTGCAACAATGGACTCAAACATGCGGGTGATTGTGAGGATGACGCAGACGTTTCATTTTGTTGTAAGTAAGGCCATCATGAGTCAGAGTTGACTCAATGGCACCTAACAACAACAGTCCCTGCCCTGGTGGGCCAGGCAGACAATAAAGAAGATGAGTGGATGAAGTATACAGTATACCAGATGGTGGTAAGGGCTACGGGTTTGTACGTGGGGAGGAGGTTGCAATTTTAGTTTGGGTGGCTTCCCCTAGAAGGTACTTTTGAGTAAAGAATGGAAGGAAGTGAGGAGTGAGCCACGCAGCTCTTGGGGGCAACAGTGTTGCAGGCAGAAGGAAGAGCAAGTGCAAAGGCCCTGAGGTAGGAATTTACCTGGCATGTTCCAGAAACAGCAAGGAGGCATGTGTCACTGGAGTAGAGTGAGCAAGGCAGAGAGAGGAGGAGAGGAGGGCAGGAAGGGGACGTGGCAGGTTGTGCAGGGCCTTGAGGGCCTTGGGAGGACTTGGGCTTTTACCCGAGGAAGGTGGGAGCCCTGGGGGGTGTTGCAGCATCTCCCTCTGGCTGCCGTGGGGGTAATAACAGTATCTACCCCAACGAGCTGTCAGAAAGATTATATGACTCAATATGTGTAAAGTGTTAGTAGGAGTCCCTGGTGATGCAAAAGGTTAATGCGCTCAGCTGCTAGCTGAAAGGCTGTTTGTTTGAGTTCACCCAGATGCACCTTGGAAGAAAGGCCTGGCAATCTACTTCCAAAAAACCAGCCATTGAAAACCCTACAGAGCATAGTTCTACTCCGACACACAGGGGGTCACCAGGAGTCGGAGTAGACTCAGCAGTGACCGTGTACTGGTTAAAGTGATCGCCAGCATCTGGCATATCCTAAACATGCATGAAATGTTAGGTATTTTTACGTGTGGGTGGACATGTGTGTCTTGGGGTGTGTCTGAGCCTCAGCTGAGCCGGTTGGCTGTTAGTGGGGCTTGTTATTGGGAAAAAAAATCTCTAAAGCTAATTGGAAAGCCCTGCTGGGTGTTTGGAAGCCCCGCTGAGGTTGCTGCTTTCTGGCTGGGATGCCGGCTCTTTGGGATAACAGATGTTATCCAGATGTCGGCTGGGGTCACTCAAGCCTCGGAGATTTGGCACCCACCTCTCTCCCATGACCTGCGGGGAGCCCAGCGCCCTTCCCAAGAAGTCTGCGAATTCCTGGTGCTCTGTTCTCATGGCTGCTTCTTGGCCTGAGCGCCTGTCTGCTGAACCCTAGCTCTCACTCACCCTCCCGGGGCAGCCCACTGGGGAACCAGCCCATTTACGGATTCCCCAGACCACCTGTGTAAGACCTTTGCTTACTCACCCAGTTGCCTGCAGACCCCCCACAAGAAGCAGCACCCTTCCTAACACTCTACCATTCCCAGATTCCAATGATAGATAGATAGCTCCTGTTGAGTGGATGCCAACTCATGACCACCTTAAGTACAATAGAACAAAACATTGCCTAGTTCTGCATCATCCTCATATTCCAGTCCATCATTGGGGCTACTGTGCCAATCTATCTCACTGAGGGTCTCCCTTGCTCTCGCTGATCCTCTACTTCACCAAACGTGGTGTTCTCCTTCAGTGATCCATCCCTCCTGATGACGTGTCCAAAGCAAGCTAGTTGGACAATGTTCTGTTGTAATCCACAGATTTTCAGAAGTTGATCACCAGGCCTTTCTTCCTAGTTTGACTGAGTCTGGAAGCTCTGCTGAAACTCGTCAACCATGGGTGACCTCACTGGTATTTGAAATACCAGTGGCATAGCTTCCAGCATCACAGTGACACACTAGCCACCATAGTATGACAAATGGACAAATGGGTGGTGGCTGCATTCCACAGGGCCCCCTGACAATATCAAAGGATTCTGGGGTGTTGGGGACATGAGTGGAAGGTTGAGCAGTGGGGTTCTGTGTTTCCATTTCAGCCTCAACCAGAGCAGTGTCTCAGCTTTGACCTGTTATTATTTGAATTACGTCCCCCAAAATATGTTGGGAATCCTAACGCTTATACCTGTGCATGGAATCCTGTTTGGAAATAGAGTTTTCATTGTTATGTTAATTAGATCAACCTGAGTGGGGAGGGGTTCTAAATCTAATCACTTCTGAGTTATAAAAAGAAAAGATTGAACAGAGACAGGCATAGACAGACACCACGTGAGGACTGTCTACAAGCTAAGGAACCAAGGAATGCCAGGGACTACGTGTAAAGAAAGAATCGACACAGCCGAGACCCTAATTTGGACTTTTAGCCTCCAGAACTGTGAGAAAACAAATTTCTGTTCCTTAAAGTCACCCACTTGTGGTATTTGTGTTACAGCAGCACTAGGTAACTAAGGGAATCCCTGGGTGGTGCAAATGGTAACATGCTGGGCTGTTCACCTAAAGGTTAGTGGTTTGAATCCACAGAGGCACCTCGGAAGAAAGGCCTGGTGATCTACTTCCGAAAAATCTAGACAGCAACGCTAGGTAACAAAGACAACCTGCTTCATAGTTTGAACTTCTGAGTAAGACGTTGCTTGACAAAGAATTCTGATGCCAAAAGCAAGTCTGCACCCTTTTTGTATAATCTCACCCAGGAAACCCAGGGCCAGTGGCTGTGAAGAGCTGAGGGTGTTTGGATGTAGCTGTGTTTTAGTTTCTTAGTGCTGCTGTAACAAAAATACCACAAATGTGTGGCTTTAATGAACAGACATGTATTTTCTCACAGTTTAGCAGGCTAAAAGTCCGAATTCAGGGTATCAGCTTTGGGGAAGGCTCTCTGTGTCTGCTCTGGAGGAAAATCCTTGTCTCAGCTTCTCTAGTTCTTCCTGGTGTTCCTTGGAGATCTCCACGTGGCATCTATCTTTCCCCCGTATGTGCTTGCTTCTCTGTGTCTAATCTGTTCTTTTTATATCTCAAAAGTAATTAATTAGATTTAAGACACACCCTATACTGTTGGAGCCTCATTAATGTAACAAGGAAAACCCTATTTCCACATGGGATTATATCCACAGGTATGTTGTTGTTGAGTCGACTCTGACTCATGCCCACATATATAGGACTAGAACTGGGCTCTGCAGGGTTTTCAGCGGTTGATTTTTCAGAAATAGATCACCAGGCTTTTCCTTCCAGGCGCCTCTGGGTGGGTTCGAACTGCCGACCTTTTGGCTAGTAGTCAAGCACATAACTGTTTGCAACACTCAGAATTCCAACACAGATTTTCAGAGGACACAATTCAATCCATAACAGGCTGGCTTCAAAACTTGGAGGCAAGTAGGACCGGCGTTGGCTGTGGGCAGTCAAGGCTGGGGGAGACGGGACCCGGGCAGAGTATAGAGACTGAGGTGGAGGTGAGACCCAGAGCAGTAGGGACAGTGGCAGTATGAGGGACAGCGACTCAGGCCAGGGTAACATCAAGAGACCAGAAGCAGCTATGATGAACCAGACTCCTGGAAAATTCGGCAAGAGTTGCTTTAGACAGACTCTGTTGTAGATTCTTCTCGCAGTTCCTTCAATCAATAATTACTTTCTCAGGATGTGACGAGTCGGGAACTGAAGGCTGAAGCTGTATCAACAGACCCTTGCATGGGGCAGGGTGAGAGGAATAGCCTTGGCTGATCACAACACGTGGAACAAGCCCAGAACTGGTCTAGTTCTGAGACCAGGGTGCAGGGTGTGCTAGAAAGACGCCTTCCACTCAAGCCTGGAGTTAAGACCAGGGCTACGCTTAACAGTGACCACAGTTCAGCGCTGCTGTGATGTGGACTGAATTGTACCTAAGACCATTTTCTGTAAAAGCTCACTTGTTTTCTGCATTATTGTAATGGAAGCATTTGATGTCAACTTAAATAAACCTGACCCCTGGAATGGGCTCTGAGAGCGTATTGTCCAATGTTTCTTAACCGTCTCTAGATCACAGACCCTTTTGGGAAGCCAACTGAAGTTAAAGAGAACCCCCAGCCCTCTGCGTTCCTGAAAAACATATTTACCCAGATGATTTTGTGGCCAGTTATACAGGATCGTGTTTGCTCCTGAACCACATCCGTGGAATCCACTCTAGGTTAAGAGTCTTCAGTTTACCCAAGTTCTCTCGTTTTTGCTGTTGCTGTTAGCTGCGATAGAGTCGGCCCCCAATCACAGCCACCCCATGTGCAACAGAACAAAATGCTGCTTGGCCCAGTGCCATCCCCACAATCAATTGCAGATCAGACCGTTGTGATCCATAGGGTTTTCATTGGCTAGCTTTTTAGAAGTAGATCATCAGATCTTTCTTCCTAGTCCATCTTAGTCTGGAAGCCCTGCCGAAGCCTGTCCAGCACCATAGCAACATGCACGCCTTCACTGACAGACGGGTGATGGCTGTGCATGAAGAGCTCCGACCGGAAATTGAACTGAGGTCTCCAGCATGGAAGGAGAGAATTTTATCATTGAACCACAGCAAGCGTCTTGCTCAGGATTACACAGATATCAGTGACAGAGCTGCGTGTCAGCCCAATGTACTGATTAACTGTAGAGTCAGGGCTGTATTTGAATCTTGGCTCTATGCTTTACTAGCTATGCAGTTTGGGCAAGAGATGTAATCTCCTTTTGCCTCAGTTTCCTCATCCGCAAAATGGGGATAATAATAGTACCTGCTTCGTGGGGATGCTGTGAGGATTAAAGGACATATACGTGAAGCATTTAGAACTAATACCTAAATAAATAGCTGCTGTTGTTGAGTGCTGTCAAGTTGATTTTGATTTATAGTGACCCCATGTGACAGAGTAGAACTGTCCCGGAGGAGTTTCTTGGCTGTAATCTTTATGGAAGCAGATCGCCAGGTCTTTCTCCTACTGAGCCGCCAGGTGGGTTCAAACTGCCCATCTTTCCGTTAGTTCTTATTTTTATCACCATCACTGGGTGATTGTTTTTTTTTTAAACCGGAGACACAATTTGATCTTGTAGCCTGTACTTCTAGTTTAAATGGAAGTTTGAACGGGACAAGGAACTCATGCCACCTAGTGGCTCTTTGATGAATAAAGTAGAATTTGTAGCACTGAAACATACATATATTTAAAAAAAAAAAAAAAAAAACCGAAAAATCAAACCCGTTGCGGTGGAGTTGATTCCAACTCGTAACGACCCTTTAGGACAGAGTTGAACTGCCCCATAGAGTTTCCAAGGAGCTGCTGGTAGATTTGAACTGCTGACCTTTTGGTTAGCAGCCGAGAGCTTAACCACGGTGCCACCAGGGCTCCTTTCTCACAGTTCCGGAGGCTAGAAGTCAGAATTCAGGGTGCCGGCTCTAGGGGAAGCCTTTCTGTTTCTTTTGGCTCTGGAGGAAGGTCCTTGTCTCGTCTGAGCTTCTGCATGGCTTGGCGTCCCTCTTCCCCCATCTCTGTTTTCTCCTTTTATACATTGTAAGAGATTGACTCAAGACACACACAACTCTAATCCTGCCTCACTAACATAACAGAAAACCCATTCCCAAATGAGATTATAACTACAGGCATAGAGGTTAGGATATACAACACATATTTTTGGGGAACACAAGTCTATCCTTAACATCGTCCATGTGGCCCCTCCAGTAGGCTAACTCAAGCTCATTTCCATGGTGGTTGCGGATTTGCAACGGAAAAGCAGGGAGGTCAAGCCCCAACTTGCCGGCCTTTCTAAAGCCTTCACTTATATCAAGTTTGCTAATGTCTCATTGGCCAAAACAAGTCACATGGTTGAACCTAGATTCAGGAGGTAGGGAGATTGAATCCATCTCTTGATGAGAAGAGCTGTCAAATGTTGTGGCCAGTCCCGCCACCCCCCAAACCCCAATCTATCAAACACATGTTTACCAGTGAAGGACTGGGTCTTGAATTTCTGTTGTTAATGTAAACATAAGGGGTTTTGACTCTTAAGAGGTGTTTTCGCTTCTCAAAAGAAGAGAACTTGTAATTAGAGACCGTAGCCTCTAGGCCCACCCACCTGTCCATGTGTCGTACTGTGGTGGCTTTCATCTTAATGTGATGCCAGAAGCTATGCCACCAATATTTCAAATACCAGCAGGGTCATCCATGGCGGCCAGGTTTCAGAGGAGCTTCCAGACAAAGACAGACTAGGAAGAAATGCCTGGAGATCTACTTCTAAAAATCAGCCAATGAAAACCTTATGGATCCCAATACAATACTGTCCTACTTGCTGGAGGAAGACATCACGTTTGGTGAAGTAGAGGGCCAATGAGAGCGAGGGAGACCCTCAGTGAGATGAACTGACACAATAGCCACAGTAAGTGGACTCAAATGTGCTGGCGATGGTGAGGATGACGCAGGACTGGACATTTCGTTCTGTTGTACAAAAGATTGCCATAAGTTGGAGTCGACTAGACAGCATCAATCAATCAGTCTATCTCCCTATCCAACCATCCACCCATCCATCCACCCACCCACCCATCCATGCATCCGTCCATCTAACCTCCAGGCTAGCCCACCGGTCTAGTTATGGAGAGTGACTTCCCCTAGGTGGGACATTTGCATTTCTTAGTTTGTTGTGGGGTTCTCTTCCTTCCCCTTCTGCACTCCCTCATCACCCTCCCACCTCTCGTCTGTTTCCTACCTCTCTATGTTTTACCCATCTTACGGGTTAAGTAGACTACTGTAGGCTAGCCTGGGTAGTACATGGTCTTCTTCTGTGTTGTTCTCAGTGGAATGTGCTATCCAAGAATGGATGGGCTGCTCACAGCCACCCCTTTGTCCACCACCCAGGCCCTGCCATGGTGATTGAGGGACTGTCTCTCTGTTCTTTGGCTTAAGGGGCCCACTCACAAGGTAAGGTCCCATCTCTCTTGTCCACCACTATATCTCCTACCCTTAGGACATGGCGCATGCTGGATAACCAATAAACATTTGCCCAATGAGTGAATGTCCACAGGTGGGGCCCAAGCTCTGTCTGAGGGTTTATACTTCTGAGGCCGCCCACTCAGAGGCCAGCTCCATGGCCATTTCCTGCTGCCAGCCATGAGCTGGCCCTTTTGTAATTCAGAGCATAATTCCATGGTAATTGTTGGTCAGCCACCCACAACTTCCACAGCCTCAAGGCCCCCAGATGAGCTGTCCTCCCTCCTCCACTGGAAATCTGTGGTTAACCCTAGACTTGACCCTTAACACCAATGACTCAAAACAACTGTTTCATGGGAGACGTCAAGTAGTTTCACTGTGGGGGTAAGGGTGTAGGTGTTCGAGTCTAAGTTGTTCTGCGTGTGTTTACTCTGGGCTGGTATGTGTGGGTGGATATGCGTGTGTGTGTGTGTGTGTGCGCGCGCGCGCATTAGTTTCCTAGAGCTGCGGTAAGAAAAATACCACAACTGGGTGGCTTGTAAGAACAGAAATTTATCATCTCAGAGTTCTGGAGGCTTGGGGTCTGAATTCAGGGTGTAAATAGGGCCACGTTCTCTTGGAAGGATCTAGGGGAGGATCCTTCCTTGAATCTCTGAGCTTCTGGTAACCCCTGAGTGCCAGTGTTGGGGAAAGAGGACCTACCCCTCTTTCTAAGCCTGCTGTCCCCAACTCCTGGTGCCCTATCAGCTGCTACCCAAATCGCTCTGCCCCATGCAGTCCCACCCCAAGGCCCTCACACAGTTCATGACCTTCCCAGCATTCAGCACCTTCTGCTCTCTTATGTCCATATTACATCCCCAAAGCATTGACTCTGCAATGCTCCAGTGGGCCAACACCCCACACCTATCTGAGGACACCCCCAATACCTTGGTGCTCCAGCATCTAAGCCCTCAGTCTCCCACCAGCCAACACCCTACACACTGACCAGCAGACATGCAACACATTCTCAAACAAGTCAGTTCCCCATTACCCAGCGTACGATACCAATGCTCAGGGAGTAAGATAATGCTCCAACATCTAAAGCCTCCATTCCACATCAGCCAACACCAACACCCAATTCCCTAATTACCCAAAGAGGCCAATGCTGAATCCTTCAAACATATAGTACTTTCAGAACCCTGGCCTCTGGCTAGTAGAAATCCAACTCTTAACACCACCAACATCCCAACTTCCCATCAGACAACAGGCAACGTACAGCAACATACTCACACTCACCTTTGCCTTAGTCAAGGCTCCCTGAAGAAACAGACCCAACAGGATAGATAGAGACAGCATATAGACCGCTACCTGTCTGTCAGTTTGTCGTACTGTGGTGGCTTGCATGTTGCTGTGATGTGACGCTGGAAGCTATGCCACCAGGATTTCAAATACCAGCAGGGTCACAATTGATGGACTGGTTTCATCAGAGCTTCCAAACTAAGACAGACTAGGAAGAAAGGCCTGGTGATCTACTTCCAAAAATTAACCAACGGAAACCGTATGGATGACAACAGAACATTCTGTAACTCCCTTGCTTTGGACATGTCATTAGGAGGGATCAACTTCTAGAGAAGGACATCATGTTAGGTGAAGTAGATTGCCAGCAAAGGTGAGGGAGACCTTCAGTGAGATGGGTTGGTACAGTAGACACAACAATGGACCCAAACATATCAACCGTCATGAAGATGGTGCACCAGGCAGAATTGCGTTCTGTTGTACGTAAGGTCACCATCAGTCGGAGCCAACTCAGTGGCAACTAACAACAACAACATCACATGTCAAGTGTTTAGAACAGTACCAGGCACTCAGGCAGCATTAAACCATCATCATCATCATCATCATCATCATTGTAATTTCAGGGAATTCTTGTCCTTTCCTTTAGGGCCCTCACTAAGCATCTTTTAGGCATGATTTTTTGATGAGTATCCATTGTGGCCACTTGGCTGTGCACTCGCCAGGGGCAGCGGCTCGATCTGTTTTATTCACCTTCGTGTCTTTGGCACCCAGCCCAGTGCCTGAAACACAGGAGGGATCATGGTGGCGTGCCTAGGGCAGGGTGATAGGAGCAGTCCACCCAGCTACATTGTCTGTAGAGAATTTAAAAACCGTAGTAAAATCAACCAGAAGTCAGTCTGCTTTTTATTATCCACATATGCTGATAATTCTAAACAAAGTTAGTGATAAAATAGATAGCTGCTGTTGAGTCGACTCTGACTCGTGATGACCTTATGTAGAACAGAATGAAGCGTTGCCCAGTCCTGCATCATCTTCACCATCACCGGCATGTTTGAATCCCATTGTTGGGGCTATTGTGCCAGTCCAACTTACTGAGGATCTCCCTCATCCTCACTGACCCTCTACGTCACCAAACATGATGTCCTCCTCCAGCGACTGAGCCCTCCTGATGATGTGTCTAAAGCAAATGAGTTGGACAATGTTCTGTTGTGATCCATAAGGTTTTCACTGGCCGATTTTCAGAAGTAGACCACCAGGCCTTTCTTCCTAGTCTTAGTCTGGAAGCTGCTGGTATCTGAAATCCTGGTGGCACAGCTTCCAGCATCACAGAAACACACAAGCCACCACCGTAAGACAAACCGATAGACGGGTGGTGGAGTGATAAAATACTGTGATCATTAAGATTTTGTGTCAGCTTGGCTGGGCCATGGTTCTTAGTGGTTTGGCAGGTATGATGTAGTTTGGCAGTCATATGATGATGTGATCGCTTCCATGATGAGATTTGGTATAATGTCATCACCTCCATGATGGGATCTCCTGTGATTAACCAATCAGCTGAAAGGGAGTTTCCTTGGGGGTGTGGCCTATATTGAATATAAGTGGGCTTTCTGGCAAGGCTCGGGGGCTTTTGCTCACACTGGATCCAGTAGCTGGCTCTTGTTCGTCTGACCTCCGGTTCTTCAGACTTGAGCTAGCAGCTTACCTGCCATCTTGCCTGCCAATCTTGGGATTCATCAGTCTTTGCAGCCTGTGAGCCAGAGCCCTACTATCTGACTTGCCCATCTTGAGTTTGCCAGCCCCTGTGACTACATGAATCAGGAGAAACCTCCAGCTTGATCCAAGCGCAACTTCTACAACCGTGTGAGCCTTAATATAAATTTCTTTATATGTATATAACATATATAAATATAACATATATATATATAAATTGCAAAAGTAGTACAAAGTTTTCATGTACCCTTCACCCAGCTTCCCCCAAGGACAATGTCTTATCTAACCTTATTCCATTGTCAAAACGACGTTGACGTTGGTACAATACTATTAACCCAGGGACAGACCCTATTTGGATTTCACCAGTTATTGTTGAGTTTTAATATTTTATATGTCAGTTTCAAATTGTTGTTGTTGTTAGCTGTTGCTGAGTAGATTCTGACTCATGGAGACCCCAGGTGTTACAGAGTAGAACTGCTCCATGGGGTTTTCTTGCCTGTAATTTCAATGGAAGCACATTGCCAGGACTTTCTTCCAGGGCATTGTCTGGTAGGTTCAAATAGCCAACATTTAGGTTAGCAGCTGAGTGAAAACCATTTGCACCACCCAGAGACCTTAACTTCAAAGTAGCACATTTTAATTATTTATCCGCTAAAGAACTTTGCATTCTGCATGGAAGTTAATTCAGAGAACCCCCAGTTATACACACAGCCCCTGACACACATGGACTCACTTACACAATTCTATGATTTAGAGTTATTTGGAGCTACCGGTGGGTTCCAGCTGCTCACCATTAGGGATATGCAAATCAAAACCACAATGAGATACTATCTCAACCCCATTAGAATGGTGATGATCAAAAAAAAAATGGAAAACAATGGGTGTTGGCAAGGTTGTGGAGAAATAGGAACCCTCACCCATTGTGGGTGGGAATGTAAAATGGCACAGCTGCTGTGGAAAGCAGTTTGGTGGTTCCTCAAAAAGCTGAACATAGAACTACCATATGACCCAGCAATCTCAATCCTAGGTATCTACCCAGAAGAAGTGAAGGCAGGAACACAAACAGAAACCTGTCCACCAATGTTCATTGCAGCACATTCCACAACAGCCAAAAGGGGAAAACAACCGAAAAGTCCATCAACAAACAGATAAATGGATAAATACAATGTAGTATATACACACACTGTGGAATACTACTCAGCCATAAAGAGAAATGATGTGCTGAGGCATGCCACAACACAGATGAACCTTGAAAAAATTATGTTAAGTGAAATAAGTCTGTTGCAAAAGGACAAATATTGTATGATCTCACTTATAGGAGATAAGCAAATATATCAAAAGCAAAGATTACCAGC
>NW_004443993.1:6638100-6639244 GCF_000243295.1 Trichechus manatus latirostris
AACCATAATTTCACTGTCTAATTTTTTTTGGTCATTATTATTATTTGCTTCATTTCATGAATTTTGCTGAAGATAATTTTTATTTTATAGAGAACCAAAAAAAAAACGCAGACCCACTGCGATGGGATCAATTCTGACTCCTGGTAACGCCATGTGTGTCAGAGTAGAACTGCATTCCATAGGGTTTTCAATGGCTGTAATCTTACTGAAGTAGCCAGGTCTTTCTTCCGCAGTCCCCCTTGGTGGACTCGAACCTCCCAGAGGGATGTTAAAAACTATCCCAGCTGGTTGTCAGATACACCAGGCGCATCAAAGCCCAATAAATGTTGAATGAACCAACGTAGGAGGATGCAGTTCCATACCGTGCCCACCAGGAGCTGCTGTTCCCAAGTCAAGACCAACCGCGAGTTAAATCTTCAAACCCCGCCCCAATTTAGGACGTTTCCTCTCCCCTGTGGAGCGCGGTCCCGTCTCCTCCCTCATTTCCAGGACCCTCGTTCTGTCCCCTGCAATCCACTCCCCCCCGGGATTACGTGCAGATCTATCCTGCAAGCAGTTCTGACCACGTCCCTCCAACCTGCTCCCCCTTAAAAAAAAAAAAAACAACAAAAAAAAACACGTTGCCGTATCGTCTTACTCATAGTAACCCTATAGGACAGAGTAGAACTGCCCCTTAGTTTCCCAGGAGCGCCTGGTCGATTCGAACTGTCAACCTTTTTAGTTAGCAGCGGCAGCTCTTAACCACTACACCACCAGGGTTTCCAACCTGCTCCCCAAATGTGTCCATGCTGACTCTGATCTCTGGGCCTTTGCATATGCTGTTCTTTCTGGCTGGAATGCCTTCCACCCCATCCCAGCTTACTAGTGTCCACTCAGAAAACTCCTATTGTACTTAAATACTTAGCCCCTGGGGGCAAACTACTTAATCGCTGTGTGCCTCTGTTTCCTCTGATAGTTAGGCTAGAAAGAGAGGGTATGTCCAGGGTAATTCCAAGGAATTGGAAAATCTTGAAGGCAGTGGGGAGCCATAGGGGGTGTTTGAGCAGGGGAGTGTTCTGGGATGTAAGAAAAGAGACACTTATCTCTTTCTGGAAGGGCCTTAGAAGGTAGTAAAGGGAGGCTCTAGCTTTGGCCACACCAGACC
>NW_004443993.1:6640933-6641871 GCF_000243295.1 Trichechus manatus latirostris
GTGGTTTTTGTGGGGGTCTAGACACTGGGAGAAGTCCCTGGGTGCTGCACATGGTGAACATGCTTGGCTGCTAACCAAAAGTCCACCCAGAGGCGCCTTGGAAGAAAGGCCTGGCAACCTACTTCTGAAGAAAGCAGCCATTGAAAGCCCTACGGAGCACAGTTCTACTCTGACCCATGTGGGGTCACCAGGAGTCGGAGATGACTCGATGGCAGCTGGTTTTTAGCCGCTGGCGGGGTGGGGGGTGGACGGGGTAGTTCGTTATTCCTGGCTCTGGTGATTATTCTCCTCTATAGGTGGCTGTTGGGGTGTCTGGCAGCTATTGGGGGCCTGTTGTCCCAGGGTGGATGTTGGGGGTCTGAGGTGACTGCTGTGAGGTTCCAGTGGCCCTGGAGGTTGGGAGGGAGCATTTGTGACAGGTAGGTTGTGGTTACAGACCTCTGATTGTTGTTTACTGGTGTCTGATTGTTGTGTGCCGGGTCGTGGTTCGTGGATTGGTGGAAATCGGCTCTCTCTCATTGTGTTTCTTTCTGTCTCTGTATCTATCTATCTCTGCTGCCTCATCCTCTCCTTCCCTCCCTGCCTTCCCTGCATTCTCTGTGTCTTGCTCTCTATCCGTCTCTTGGTTTCTCTCTCTGTCTGTCTCTCTCACCTGCACCTCTTTTTCTTCCCCTCCATACCACACTTCCGTTCCAGTGTTATTGAGCAATTACTGCATGTCCAGCTCTGGTTGCAGCTGGTGCCTGGGAGGCTCTGGGCCCTGCTCGGATGGGAAAGGAGATGTCTCCCACCTGGTGGCTGGCACTGTGCCCCCGCCCCACCTGGTGGCTGGTACCGGGGGTGGAAATCACCAGTTTGCTTGGAGCAAGAGGGCTGGATATTTGTGTCTCAGGGGCCATCTCCCTGGCCAGGCTTTGTCCCCCAACTTCACAGCTGAG
>NW_004443993.1:6644171-6645089 GCF_000243295.1 Trichechus manatus latirostris
TTGTGCTGACTTTCCCCTGTAGTGTGTGCTGGCCTTCCCTTCGCCTAAGATGATTCTTATCTACTATCTAGTTAGTGGGATTTTTGTTTTCTTTATGTTGAGGTGTAATCCATACTGAAGGCTGTAGTCTTTGATTTTCATCAGTAAGTGCTTCAAGTCCTCTTCACTTTCAGCAAGAAAGTTTGTGTCATCTGCATGTAAAGATTACAGTCGAGAAAACCCTATGGAGCAGTTCTATTCTGTCACACGGGATTGCCATGAGTTGGAATCATGGCATATAGCAACAACAATAAATCCTTTGTCATGACGGGTGGGGGGGATCCTGTGCACTGTAGATTGCTGAGCAGCATCCCTGGACTCTACCCACTAGATACCAATAGCACCCCCCCACCCCAATCTCGACAATCAAAAATGTCTGCAGATTATGTCAAATATCCCCTGGGGGGCAAAGACACTCCCAGTTGCGAACCACTAACCTAAACCTCGAGGGTGTGTGGGAGCCCACCTTGGTGCCTGGGGGGCAGGGTCTGCAGGAAGAGAAGTTAGGAACCCTGGTGTGACCTCAGGCGAGTAAGCCTCAGTCTTCTGACCTGTAGAATGGGAAACTGGGGACAATGCAAGGGTTCAGTGCGCCCACTCATCCGCTCTACAAGTATTTAGCAAGCACCTACTATGTGCCAGGCACTGTGAATAAGGGGTAGTGGGAAGAGGAAACACAAGCCCTGGCCTCACGGAAGAGGGAAGATATTCATCAAAGAATTACACAAATGCATGTAAAATGACAATGATCATGAAAGCTAAACAACGGAAGCAGCCAGTGCTCAGTCCTCACGTGGTGGGGCCACTTGGCCTGTCCTGGGAGGTCAGGGATGGTGTCTTGGTCATCCAGTGTTGCTATAACAGAAATACCACAAGTGG
>NW_004443993.1:6646888-6648364 GCF_000243295.1 Trichechus manatus latirostris
AAGAACAGAATTTCAAATTCTCGAAACTCCAGACTTACTGGAGCCACTGAGGCTGGATGAACCCCTGAAACTATTGCCCTGAGATAATCTTTAAACCTGAAACCAAAAAATATCTCCTGAAGCCTTTTCTAAACCAAATAATAGTTTAGCTTAATTAGTAGAGAATGTCTGCTTTGAGCATTGTGCTCTTTTAAGATTTATCTATATGGGATCAAATTGACAATAGCAACTCAAAAGATTAGATAGGAAACTTAGGGGGCAGTGAGTTTATGTTAATGGGGGAGGAACAACTCTGAAAAAGAGGTGAGAATGGTTGCACAACTTGAAGAATGTAATCAGTGTCTGAATTGTATGTGTAGAAACTGTTGAACTGGTGTACGTTTTGCTGGGTATACTTTCAACAACAACAACAAAAAATAAAATAAACTATCAAAGAAACAAAAAGAAGCAAGGTAGTGATATAACCAGTTGCTGTCAAGTCAGTTCTGACTCATGGAGACCCCAAGTGTGTCAGAAAACCGAAGGGTTTCAAAGGCCGAATTTTCAAAAACAGATAGCCAGGCCTTTCTTCAGAGGCACTTCTGGGTTGCTTTGAACAGTCAACCTTTCAGTTAGTAGCCGAGCATGTTCACCGTTTGCAACACGCACAGACTCTGAGGTAGTTATCAGTGCCTTGATTAAGCAGAAGGCAGGATAAGAAGGAGAGAGAGTGAAAGTGTGTAGGGGTGGTGATGGCACTGTTAGCCTTGGGATCAAGGGAGTCCTTGCTGAGGAAGTGACATATCACCAAAGACCTCAAGGAGGTGAGGGAGGAGCCATGTGGATCTCTGGGGGAAGAGCATTCCAGGCAGAGGGAACAGCCTGTGCAAAGGCCCTGAGGCAGGACCATGCCTAGTGTATTGGGAAAACAGTGAGGAGGCCCGTGTGGCTAGGACAGAGTGAGCAAGGACAGGAGCTGGGAGACCAGGGAGGTGGCAACTGCACTGTTCCGGGGGTGGGTGTGGGCTGGGCTGGGGCTTAGGATCGAGTGGGAGATGGATGAATTTCAGCTGGATTTTGAAGGCAAAGCTGACAGTTTCCTGATGTGGGCCCCAGAGAGGGGCCAGGGCGAGTCTGAGGGTTTTGGCTTGAGCTGTTGGAGGGAGAGCCAAGGAGCTGGTTAAAGGGAAGAAGAGAGACTGGGTTTTGGCCGTGTGGCGTGTGGGACCCCATAAGACCCCAGGTGGGGACATGGAGGAGACAAATGCCCCGTGAGCGCTAAGCGTGGCCTTGGATAAGTGACCGCTCATCTCTGAGACTCAGTTTTCTCAGCTGTCAAGGGGGCACAGGGTGACTGCAAGGGCTTAGCAGGTTCTGGAGAGGGGCATAGCTTTGTGAGGTCGGTGTAGGTTAATGAGGGTGCGTGGCGGGGGTGGCGCTGGCTCCCTGCTGGCTGGGTGTGGGGGCCCAGGCACCTGGAGGAGACCGGCCAGCTGC
>NW_004443993.1:6650803-6655255 GCF_000243295.1 Trichechus manatus latirostris
GAATCTTCTGTGACGGGGCTGGTGAGTTCAAACCACCGACCTATTGGTTAGCAGCTGAATGTTTAACTACTGTGCCACCAGGGCTCCTTCCTTAAAGATTATAGCCAAGAAAACCCTATGGAGCACAGTTCTACTCTGTAAACATGGGGTCGCCATGAGTCAGAATCAACTTGACAGCAGTGGGTTTTTTTTTTTTGGCTTATTCCCTCCTTTATCTTTTATGAGTCATTTAATATATTCATTGTAAAGGTCTTTTAAGATTGCACTGTTATTCTCTATTTCATCAGATGTAAATTCTTCCGGTTGGGCAGTTTGTGGGAACTTCCTGAGGTGGTTGCAAATTCATCATTTCTTCAGGATGTTTCTCTCATGCGTTCCCTCGTCTGACCTCATACATTAGGGGGCCCTGCACTGGTCCCAGCCTCGTCACTGGGCACCTTTGCTCTGATCTCTGGTTCAAGTTAGCACTTTTCTGTCATTTCTAAGCATTTGGAGAGGAATGGGGAGCTTTCCATATATACTTGGACTTCCATCTTGAATGGAAGTCCAATTTCATCATCTGTAAGCTGATGCAGCTGTGTTGGGTGATCTCCAAGGGTCCTCACAGATATTTTCCACAAAGGTAACCACAGGGGTCTGGCACCAGATGGAGCTTGGTTGGAGGGGCTTCTTGCTATAACAACAACAACAACAATAATAACAAATAAAAAATGTTGTTGTTACTGTTAGTTGTTGTCTGTCGGCTCCAACTCATGGCGATTCCATGTACAATGGAATGAAACATTGCCCAGTCCTGCGCCATCTTCACAATCATTGGTGTGCTCGAGTCCATTGCTGTGGCCACTGTGTATTTTCAGTGCCCCTCAACCTAGGGGGCTTATCTTTCAGCACTATATCAGGCAATATTCTGTTGTACTCCATAGGGTTTTCATTGGCTAATTTTTGGAAGTAGATTGCCAGGCTTTTCTTCCCAGTCTGTTTAGTCTGAAACCTGTCCACCTGCAGGTATTTGAAATACTGGTGGAATGATTTCCAGCATCATAGCAACGTGCAAGCCACCACAGTATGACAAACTGACAGACAAGTGGTGGAAGTAAAAAATAGCTATTGTTAATCATTTGCAATTATTATTATGCCGTTGTTGTTGTTAGCTGCCATGGAGTTGGCTTCGCCTCCCGATGACTTTATGTATAACAGAACAAAATGTTGCCTGGTCTTGCGCCATCTTCACCATCATTGGTATGCTCAAGTCCATTGTTGTGGCTGCTTTATATTTTGAGTGCCTTTCCACCTAGGGGGCTCGTCTTCTAGCATTATATTTGATAATAGTCTATTGTTATCCAGACCAATAAACCAGCTGCCATCAAGCTGATTCTGACTCACGGCGACCACATGTGTGTCAGAGTAGAACTGTACTCCAAAGGGCTTTCAAGGCTGTGTTTTTCAGAAGCAGATTGTCAGACCTTTCTTCTGAGGTGCCTTTGAGTGGACTCAAACCAGAAACCTTTCAGTCAGCAGTTGAGCACTTAACCATTTGCGCCACCCGGGGACTCTTAGTTGTTATTCATATTACCACATTTGTTCCTTACATAACCAAGGAGGTAGGTGCAACTATTATCCTCACTTTGTACTTGAGGCATTGGAAGCTCAGAGAGGTGCCCTGACTTACCCAAGCATGTTCAGTTAGGAAGGGGAATTTGAACCCTGCTAACGCAGGTGTTCTTAACCCTGTGCCCTCCACTGCAGCCTGCTGGCCTGGGTGCTAACCTTGGCCCCACCCTATTGTTAGCTGTGTGGTTTTGGACAGTTTTCCTCTGGGGGCTGGGGAGATGGACTTCTACTCTTTAGAAGTGCTAATGAACTTGAAATGGCATCTTCAGTAGAAGAAGTCAAGAAAGTCAGAAAAGTTTCACCTGGGGTACTAGAAAAGGTGTGGACTCGCGCCTGTCCAACCTGGGTTCTGGCTGTGTGACCTCAGGATGGTCACTTTAGCCTCAGTTTTCTCATCTGTCAAATGAGGGTAATAATAATCATACTTACCTCTCCAGGTGTACTTGCCTCTCAGTGTACTTACTTCTCCAGGTGTACTTACCTGTCCAGGTATACTTAGCTCTCCAAGTGTATTTAACTGTCCAGGATGTGGTGAGTGCAAAGTAAGA
This sequence comes from Trichechus manatus latirostris, assembly GCF_000243295.1. Taxonomy (NCBI): domain Eukaryota; kingdom Metazoa; phylum Chordata; class Mammalia; order Sirenia; family Trichechidae; genus Trichechus; species Trichechus manatus. The sequence goes on from NW_004443993.1 coordinate 6,652,963, forward strand.
AACTGCATGTGTTTGGCACATTGTTGTTGTTAGCTGCTGTCGAGCTGGCCTCAATTCATGGTGACCCCATGCACAAGGGAATGACAGGCTGCCTGGTCTTGCACCATCCCCCTGATCAGTTGCAGATTGGACCATTGTGATCCACAGGGTTTTCATGGGCTGGTTTTTGGAAGTAGATTACAAGGTCTTTCTTCCTAGTCTGTCTTAGTCTGGAAGCTCCACAGAAACCTGTTCGGCATCATAGCAACACGCAAGCCTTCACTGACGGATGGGTGAGAGGCATAAAGTACATTGGCCGGGAATTGAAGCCAGGTCTCCCACATGGAAGGCGAGAATTCTAATGCTGAATCACCCCACTGCCCCCATAGTAGGTGCTCAATAAATGTCACTTCCTTGGAGGAAAGCAGTCTGGGTTGCGGAGTGTGAGTGCCAATAACTCAAATCCCCAAAGGGTTTCAGGAACCAGAGGGAGGGGAGGTTCTCCATGGGCGTGGAGAGAGAATGAATTCTAACAGAGAAGGTCCGGGAAGGTAGATTTTAGCTTCTTTGGAGGGAAAATTCTGTGACCATACGAGCTCACCTACCCTGACAGGGTGACTTCAGAGAGAATGAGCTCCCTGTAACTCAAGGGGTCCAAGCAGAGACTTGATTCCCACCAGTTGGGAGGCTGTGGAGACTGATGGGGTTGGGGTGGAGTTGGCCTGGGCCATCTCCGAGGGAGACCCTTTTCCTGTGTCTTCATCCCTGGCCACCACCTCACAAGGAGTGTCTCTGCTTCTCTGCCCTCCATCAGTACTTGTTCTGCAACCACAGGAAGGCCCAGCCCAGCCCTGGCTGCGTCTTCTCTAAATAAACTCAGGCAGGACAGCTATCTGCTGCCCCATCTCCCTCTGGGTTCCTGCGGAGGTGTGTGTGGGGGGGTGGTTAGGGGGACCTCAGGCCAAACCACAGCGAGGAGAGACTCAGGCAGGGAGCGCTAGAGCCCATGGCACCCCCCTTTCCACCACGGCCTTGGCGTGAGAGTTGTTTTATTGGTTCCTCCTCCATCTGACCACCGGTCCACACGTGGTCCTCTTCCTTGGGCCTCTGCTGATTCTGGCTGGGCCTTCAAGGAGCCCCGGGCTGTGTTCTTCTCCCTGTCCAGCCCAGCAGGTACCTGGCCAGTCATCTCTGGGATTGCCTGCCAACCCCGTCTTCTCTCTCAGAGCCACGTGGTGTACTGGGGGCTGAGATGGCCAGCATTTTATTCTGTTGTGCATGGGGTCACCCTGAGTCTAGGGATGACTCAATGGCAGCTACCAACAACAACATCAATGAATGAATGGACAGTTGAATGGATGGGTGGGTGAGTGGGTGGTAAATAGACGGATGATTGTAGAATTGGATGGGTGAATGGATAGATGTTTGAATGAGCAGATGGATAGATAAATAAAAGGGTGGTTGGGGAGACGAATGGATAAATGGGTGGATATTGAGTTGATTGGCTGTGTAGGTAGAGAGAGTGGCTGGATGAGTGAGTGGGTAGGCAAATGGATGGACAAACGGACAGATGAGTGAATGAAGGACCTGATGAATGTATGGGTAGGTGGACGGATGGACAGGGAAGGGCAAAACTCTGGCCCAGATTGAGGAGATCTTGGGGCACAGCCTGGGCATCATTTGGATGAGTAGCGGCTCATTTTCTGACACCAGCTTGGCCCAGTTTAACTCATGCATACATTCTCTCTTTGTAGGTTCAGCTTCCCTTCTATCTCCTGGATCACCCAAGAATCTTACCCTGGAGCTCAGATTGAACTGACCCCTGGAGTGTCTGCTGATCTTCTCAGTGGTAAGGAGAACTCTCCTGGAAGGAGCCTGTGTCCACCTGAGGATACAGACCCCAACCAGCTCTCCAGATGGAGATGGGCCACTCTTAAGCTTCTCCCACCAGGTGGCCTCTCTTTGGCAGACTTGCCCACTCTTCCAGCCAGCATCAAACCATCCCAGTCCCCTGGAGCTGCCCACAACCTCCCTCTCTGTCTTCAGCATCCACTCCATCTTCACTCCCATTACTGCTGCCCTCAATCCCAACAGACCCACCATTTTTGGTGATGGCAGAGACCCAGGATAAATTAGAGAAAGGCGTCATCTGGGTCAGCCTCCTGCTTCCATTCCAAGACTCCTTCCTCTCCTGCAGGTCCAGAACAGCAGCCATGGACGTGGGTCCCTTGGGCCTGGCAGACATCCCTCAGAGTCGAAGCAAGACATTACGTGGGGCTCGGGACAGGGGCCCCAGCATGCGTCGGCAGCGAGA
>NW_004443993.1:6655725-6662984 GCF_000243295.1 Trichechus manatus latirostris
CACCAGGCCCCCCCAGGAACCTGCACCTCATGTCCCTAAGAGAATTGACCTGGCCCTGCAGGCTGCCCTCCCAGCTGCCTTCCTCAGCTATCACCTTCTGGGTGAGCATGTGGGGTCCAGGCCGGAGCTTAGGCCCTTCTGGAGGTTGTGGGCACCCGTGCCCACTGTGTGCCAGGGCTCAGAGCCCTCAGATGTACTGCTGACACCCACTGCTGATCCCATGGGGCTGCCCCCCGGGGTGGCCTGCCCTAGTCCTGAGGCTCTGAGTAAGCCCTCTCTGCCCCATAAACTGCGCATCAAATCCCGAGCCTCAGCCAGGGTACCTCAAGGCTGGGAAGGTGGCGGGGCCCCCTCTGAGGACTTCTTCTGAGCTGGACCAGGCCTGTGGGGAGCAGAGGTTGCTCTGGCTGGAAAAGTCCACTTCCCAGTTCCTGACCAGGCTTCTAGGGGGTGGAGAATGGAGTTCTACCTGTGCTTCGGACAGTTTCTTTTTATTTCTTCCTACTTTCCCTCCCGCCATTCATTCACCCACCCACTCACTCATCCACACACCCATCTACCCATCAACCCACCTAACCTCCTATCCATCCATCCATCCATCCATCCATCCATCCATCCATCCCACACACTTATTCACCTATCAACCCACCTACACATCTATCCATCCATCATCCATCCACCCAACCATCTGTTCTTTCATTCACTTATTTATTTAATCACTCATTCATGTGCTAATTTGTTCATCATTCATTCATTCACTCATTCATTTATTTACAATTCACTCATCTCCTCACTCACCCACCCATGATCTTTGGACCCTCTCTCTGTGCCCAGCTTAGTGACAAGTATACAGGACAACTTCCTGGATTTGGGGTTCCTGTTCTGTGGGGGGCGGAGGCTTAGGGGTAGACATACTGAGGGCCATGCTGAAAGAGGAGGTGACTTCTCTAGATGTCTGAATCCTCACTTCTTGGGGTTCCCCTGGGGGCTTGTTTACCACTCATTTGGGGGATCAGACATCCCCAGTCCATATGGCTCCCTGTGTCTTGATTTGGACCCTTGATCCACTAGAAAGGTCAGCAATAGCTTGGGGGTCAGTGTCTTCTCTCTCTCCCCATGATCCCTCCCCTGAGGACCTTTCAGACCCAGGTACACACACTCCCAGCTGGACAGGAGAAAGGACCACTCTGTAGGGACGGTCTCCCAGGGACCCTGGAGCCCCAGAGCTCTTAAAGGACCCTTTCCTCCACAGATTTGTCACTCAGGTCCTTTCCATTTTCCAGCTCAATTCCTTCCTGCTTCAGTTGGAAAAAACCAGAGAAGGATCTGCCTTAGCAATCATAGCATCTCCACGTCAGAAGGGCCCCCAGAGTTCATTGACCAGTGATCATGCAGACTCTGCTTGAACTCCTCTAGAGATGGGGAACTCACTTCCTCCACAACCACCCCACTATTCCTTCTCTTGAGCCAAAACCTGCTTCTTGCAAACTTACACCTCTAGCCCTGTTCTTGCCACAGGGGGCCACTCAGACCCTTGCCTCCCTCTTCTCTCTCTCTGCTTGGAGGTAGCTGCTGTGGTGGGAGGAGCCTCTCTAAGTGGAGACCATCACACCTAAATCAGAGGGTTTCAGAAGATTAAATCTCATCACTCTGCACCTAGCACTTCACACAGAGACTGGCACACAGTAAATGCTCAATAAATGTTAACTCCTCTCTCTTCCTTTCCTTTTAGAGAGCTTTCATGTCCCTAGCCCCAGAATAGTGCTCTCTTTAGGAGAAATATCCTCTCATTCTTCAAAATTCTTCCCCTTATCCCTGGCCTGGCTTTTTTTTTTTTTTTTGTCAATGCTATTTATATAGGATGGCTCCTGGAACTGAATAGGAATCATTTATTCACTCAATAAACCTTTTCTGAGCTCCTGCTATGTATCAAGGAGCAACTGGATGACAGAAGACATGTTCCAGACTGAACGGTTTGCAGAAAGAGGAAGTTTGCACAAATGTGTAAAAGATTCACATGTCGATTACTCTCTGGCAGCTAGCAACCTTCCACATGGCTGCCTGACAGCAACTGCTGTTACATTTCTGATGCCACTTCTCACCTGGGTGTCCATGTGTCTCTCTGGTTATGTCATGACACTTGGGGACCAAATTTTAGGACATTATGTGACTTCATGTAAGCATTTTTCTCCACCCATTTTTATATTTAATAAAGTTTTTAAAATAATTTATTTTATTTTTGTTGTTAGTGATGAGGATATACACAATAAAACATACACCAATTCAACAATTTCTACATGTACAATTCAATGACATTGATTACATTCTTTGAGTTGTGCAACCATTCCCACCCTCCTTTTCTAAGTTGTTCCTCCCCAGTTAACAGAAACTCACTGCCCCGTAAGTTTCCTATCTAAATTTTTGAGTTGCTGTTGTCAATTTAATCCTATATAGATCTTGAAAGAGCACAATTCTCAAGGCAGACATTCTTTACTAATTAAGCTAAATTATTGTTTGGTTTTAAGAAGGCTTCAGGGGGTGTTTTTGGTTTAAGTTTTAAAGGTAGTTAATAGTTTCAGGGGTTTGTCCAGACTTTATGGCTCAAGAAAGTACAGATTCCATAAAATTTGAAATTCTGTTTCACATTACCCCCCTTTTGATCAGGATTCACCTATAGAATCTTTGATTAAAATGTGCAGTAATTCTTCCATCCATCTTTCAAGGCTGGTGAGATGTTTTTGGGTATGAATGTGTAAAATTCCCCTCCTACTTTAAGTGTGCTTGGCTCACATAGAGGGCCAATAGATGCTAAATAAAAGGGTCTGTCTGTTTGGTTGGTGTGATTGCTAGGGGCTCTGACAAAATGAGGTGAAGATGCTAGTACAACCACATTTCTCTGTTTTGTCAACAAGGATTCACAGACATATCCAGGCTGAACTCTGTTGATATGTGCATCCTCGCTACTCAAAGCATGGTCCAACAGCATCAGCATCACCTGGGAGCTTGTTAAAAATGCAGAGCCTCAGGCCCCTCCCAGAACTTCTGAATCAGAATCTGCATTTTAACAAGATGCCAGGTGACCCATATGCACATTCAAGTTTGAGAAGCATTCAATTTAGAGCAGGTGGTTGGCAAACTTTTCCTGTACAGGGCCAGATTGTAAGTATTTTCAGCATGGTGGGCCAGATGGTGTTTGTCACAACCCTGCCATTATAGCATGAAAACAGCCACTGTTGTTGTTGTTGTTAGATGCTGTGGAGCCAGCCTGCGACACATGGCAACTCCTTGTACAATGGAATGAAACGCTACCTGGTCCTGCACCGTTCCCAAGATTGGTTGTGAATCGGACTGTTGTGATCCATAGGGTTATCAATGGCTGATTTTGTTTGGAAGTAGATTGCCAGGACTTTCTTCCTAGGTGCCTCTGGGTCAACCTTTCGAACTGTCAGCCTTTCAATTGTCAGCTGAGCACATTAACTGTTTGTACCACCTGGGGAATATCTGATTAAATTACAGACCTATGAAATCAGACTTTCATGAGAGTCTGTAATTTTCACTAGTATCCAGCTGATTCTTGTAATGAGACCAGTTTGGGAAAAGCTGGCTTAGTTGTCAGTAGATGGGTTCGGGAGCTGAGCAGGACCAGCATCTTGTCCCAGCTGGGTGACCTTCCTTATATTACTGAGCCACTCTGATCTTCCTTTGACTGTAGGTAAACCAGTGGATGTGGCTGTGTTCCAATAAAACTTTATTTCCACGATGTCCAAGATCCGAGAAGATGCACATAAGTTGATTGGCACAGGGCCTTCCCTTGGGAACTGGATGGTTTTCTCCTTAACGAGAAAGTACCTAATCCTATTTCCCTTTTTGCTTTGGCCACCATAGAGCTCAGGGCTAAACTTATGGCTCATCCATAATAAATGTATATTCATTCATTCAGTTTTTTATTCATTCATTCACTTAGCAAATATTTATTTGCACATACCATGCTCCAAGCACTGGGGAAAAAACATTGAACCAAACAGATGTGGTTTCTGCCCCCATAGTGTTCACAGCGTTATAAAAACATACCGAAAAACCCAAACCTGTTGCCATCGAGTCAATTCCAACTCATAGCAACATAAGAAAGAAAAATGTATAGTAGGTCCAATGTTGAAAAGGGCCAAGGAGAAAAAAGAAGTAAGAAGGGGAGCTTTGGAGAGGTAGGGGTAGGGGTGGCTTGTAATAATTGAAATAAGGAGACATTTGAGCAGAGACCTAAGGGAGGGAAGGAAAGAGCCATGTGTGTATCTGGGGGAAGAGCATTCCAGGTGGTGGGAACAGCCAGTGCAAAGACCCTGAGGCAGGACCATGACTGGTATGTTGGAGGCTGGTGTGGCTGGAGCAGAGTGACTGATGGGGAGAGAGAAGGAGGGGAGGGGAGGGAGGGCAGGGAGAGGGCGGGATAGGTCATGCAGGGCCTTGTGGGTCGTGTGGTGAGGACTTTAGCGTCCTGTCTGGGTGAGATGGGGGGGCTGGGGGAGGGAGTTTCTGAGTGTATTTCTGCTGTAACTGTTTTCCCACCTCCATCCTGTGGTGTGTGAGGCCAGATGAAAATAAATAAACCCACTGCATAAGCGGGGTAGAGCTGGCTTGTCTGAGAAAGGAAGGGGGGTTTGACTGACCACAGTGTCACCGTGACTCATCTCCCATGGGTGGCTGCACGCCCTGTATAAAAATGGCATGGTGGCAGCGTCGTCGTCTGACCTCTTTGTCTAACTTCACAAGGGGGAGGAAAGAATCACCATCAGCATCAGCCCAAAGCTGATTCCTATAAAGCGGAGGTCAGACATACCTCTTCTCTCCAAACTTTTTTACCAATTTCGACACCAGCCATCCCTCTCACGGCACTCCTTACATCCCTGCTGGATTTGATAATTTATTACAATGACCACACAGAACTCGTAGAAAATACTCATGATTGTGAAGTTTATTAGGGAAGTAACAGATTGCAATTCAGAATCAGGAACGACTCAGGATACAGTTTTTTGGTCAGGACAGCTTCTCGGCTGTGCCTGCAGGCAGGCCTCTTCCTGGCCTTCGGCCCTTCAGCCTCTTGGGCCTCTTGGGCCTCTTGGGCCAGCCCGGCCTCTGCCCTGCTAAGGCAAATGTTACAAAGCTCTTTAACTCCACTGATAAGTATTTAGAGGCACCCTGCTCTGCCAGCAAGCCTCCTGCCTGAAGGCGCTCAGCTTTCTCACTCTCTGGGCTGGGAAGCCCACCGTGCCATCTCCTGCCGGTTTCATGGTTCTGCTGCTACCTGTTCTCTGCAGTGCATGCTGCCACTGCTTGCCGTCTTGCTCTGTCTCTGGTGTTACAGCTCTCTGTCTCCTAGGTTTAGGAGGTTCTCAGTGCAGGGACCCCAGTTCCAAAGGACACACTCCACTCCCATTTCTTCTTCTTGGTGGTAGTGAGATCCCCCCTTTCTGGCTCTGAGATGGCTCATTTTAAGCCTAGTGGGATGGCAAAACTGACCAATCCCCTTGTTAGGGTTCCATATACCTTATTTGCATAGTCCAACCCCCAAAAGGGTGCCATGCACCTTATTTGCATTATTAGCAAGATGTCCAAATCCCTTGGTGGGCTACAAGTGCCTTATTTGCATAGTTCCACCCAATCATTTGATGGGAGCTACAAGATCATGGCAAGAAAGGCCATATTAAAGCAATCCATCACACTGCACCCTGTCCTCAAAGCCAAGCTGCTCTTGCCATCCTTGTTACTGACCCTTTTTAAGATAGGTGGGGCAGGGTAGGTAAAGCTGCTCCATGAGACGAAATACTAGATTGGAAATTAAGATGCTTTTCATTGATTCTTTATAAAGCTGCCTCCCAGCTGAATAATAATTACATATATACACATATGTAAGTTGTTGTTGTTAGGTGCCATTGAGTCCGTTCTGACTCATAGCAACCCTACGTACAACAGAATGAAACACTGCCCGGTCCCGCACCATCCTCATAGTTGTTGTTATGCTTGAGCACATTATTGCAGCCACAGTGTCAGTCCATCTCATTGAGGGTCTTCCTCTTTTTTGCTGACCCTCGGCTTCACCAAGCTTGATGTCCTTCTCCAGGGACTGCTACCTCCTAACAACATGTCCAAAGTACCTCAGACGAAGTCTCACCATCCTTGCTTCTAAGGAGCATTCCAGTTGCACTTCTTCGAAGACAGATTTGCTTGTTCTTTTGACAGTTCGTAGTCTATTCAATATTTTCACCAATACCACAAGTCAAAGGGTTTGTTTTTTATATATATATGTATGTATATGTACATCTATTATGTTATTTATAAGGTTTCCACTAGCCAATTTTTTTCAGAAGTAGACTGCCAGATCCTTCTTCCTAGTCTATCTTAGTCTAGAAGTTTAGCTGAAACCTGGTATTTGAAATACCAGTGGCAAAGCTTCTAGCATCACAGCAACACGCAAGCTACCACAGTAGGACAAACTGACAGACATGTGAAGACGAAGAAGCCTTGCTATCGTCACTTCTAAGAAGCATTTTGCTTGTACTTCTTCCAAGACAGATTTGTTCCTTCTTCTGGCAGTCCATGGTATAGTCAATATGCTTTGCCAATACAATAATTCAAAGCCATCAATTTTTCTGCAGTCTTCCTTATTCATCGTCCAGCTTTCACATGCATATGAGGCAACTGGAAATATCACAGCTTGGGTCAGGCACACTTTAGTCTTCAAAGTGACATCTTTGCTTTTTCAACACTTTAAAGAGGTCTTTTGCAGCAGATTTGCCCAATGCAACACATCACTTGACTTCTTGACTACTGCTCTTATGGGTGTTGATTGTGTATCCAAGTGAAATGAAATCCTTGACCACTTCAATATTTTCTCTGTCTTCTTGTTGCTTATTGGTCCAGTTGTGAGGATTTTCGTTTTTTCTAGGTTGAAGTGCAATCCATACTGAAGGCTGTAGTCTTTGATCTTCATCAGTAAGAACTTCAAGTCCTCTTTACTTTCAGCAAGCAAGGCTGTGTCATCTGCATGTTGCAGGTTGTTAATGAGTCTTCCTCCAATCCTGATGCCCCATTCTTCTTCATATAGCCCAGCTTCTTGGATTATTTGCTCAGCATACAGCTTGAAGAGGTATGGTGAAAGGATACAACCCTGATGCACACCTTTCCTGACTTTAAAAAGCACAGTATCTCCTTGTTCTGTTTGAACAACTGCCTTTTGGTCTATGTACAGGTTCCTCATGAGCACA
>NW_004443993.1:6663864-6664812 GCF_000243295.1 Trichechus manatus latirostris
TTCTTTTGCTTTAGCTACTCTACGTTCAAGAACAAGTTAGATAGTAGGTGCTTAATAAATACTTGTTGAAAAAATAAATGCATTGACTAGGAAAAGATTATCCTCTTAGCAACCACCTCAAAAACCAAAAGAAACAAAGAAACAAAGCAGCAAACCAGTTGCCATGGAATCAATTCTGACTCATGGCAACCCCACGAGTGTCAGAGTAAAACTGTGCTCCATAGAGTTTTCAATGGCTGGTTGTTTGGAAGCAGATCATCAGGTCTTTCTTCCAAGGTGCCTATGGGTGAGTGTGAACTGCTAACCTTTCAGTCAATAGTGGAATGCTTAACTGTTTGTACAACCCAGGGACTCCTGCAAAAACCTCAACTGCAATCAAATTTTGTTTCACCAGGTTTTAGGGTCCTTGCCTTGAGGATGAAGGTGCTGTGGAGACAGAGAGCCTGTCTGTCGTGTTCCTTGCAGGAGATCCAGTATTTGGGGCAGGACCTGTCATACAGCAGGAGCACAATAAATGTTGTCAAATTGAATTGAAGGAAGCAGGGGCCATGTGTGGGACAGAGGGGGATGAGGGAGAAGGAGGGGTGTGAAACAGGTCTTTCATTCATTCCCCACTCATTCATTCATTCCTCAACAACCTTCCAGAGGAAGCAAAAGACAATTCCATGCTCTTTGGGGGTCTATGATTTTTCTTTTTTTTTTGTGAAAATGTACACAACAAAACACACACCAGTTCAACAATTTTTACATGTCCAGTTCACATTGTGTCACCCTTCTCCCTCTCGCTGCCACTACTGTTTCAGCACCATTAGCTTAGACTCTCTGCCACTTAAAGTTCTCATTTGTGCTTTAGAGTTACTGTTGTCATTTCAGTCTCATATAGGTAATTCTTCAATCAGGTGCAATACTCAAGACAGATAATTTTCATTCATTGAGCTTTAACTTATT
>NW_004443993.1:6665582-6672591 GCF_000243295.1 Trichechus manatus latirostris
ATGACAAAATATGGATGAACCTTGAGAACATCATGCTGAGTGAAATATGTCAGTCACAAAAGGACAGATACTGTATGATCTCCCTTACAAGGAATAAGCAAATACACAGAAACCAAAGCTTATTAGTGATTACCAGGGGTGGGAAGGAGGAAGAAAGGGAAAGTTTTTATTTGGGGGCATTGAGTTTATGCTAAAAGTGATGGAATATTTTGGAAAAGGGTAGTAAAAATGGTGGCACACATGAAAAATGTAACCAATGTCACTGAACCGTAAATGTGGAAGTGGTGCCGCAAAGGTTTTGGTGTGTGTCTTAGTTATCTAGTGCTGCTATAACAGAAATACCACAGGTGGATGGCTTTAACAAACAGAAGTTTATTCTCTCGCAGTTTAGTAGGCTACAAGTCCAAATTCTGGGCACCAGCTCCAGGGGAAGGCTTTCTTTCTCTGTCAGCTCTGGAAGAAGGTCCTTGTTATCAATCTTCCCTTGGTCTAGGAGCTTCTCAGTGCAGGGACCCTGGGTCCAAAGGACATACTCTGCTCCTGGCACTACTTTCTTGATGATATGAGGTCCCCATGTTTCTCTGCTCACTTCTCTCTTTTATATCGCAAAAGATATTGACTCAAGACACAACCTAAACTTATAGATTGAGTCCTGCCTCGTTAACACAACTGCCTGTAATCCTGCTTCATTAACAGCATATAGACAGGATTTACAACACAGAGGATAATCACATCAGATGACAAAATGGAGGACAATCACGCAATACTGGGAATCATGGCCTAGCCAAGTTGACACACATTTTTGGGGGACACAGTTCAATCCATAACATTCCACCCTTTGACCCCCCCAAAATTCATGTTCTTGCTATATGTAAAACACATTCACCCCATCATATCATAGCAAAAGTCTTAAATCAAGTCCAAGTCCAAAATCCAAAAATTCCTCTTCACCTGTGAAATCTAGAATACATGTTATCTGCTTCCAAAGTTCAATGGTGGAACAGGTAGGCACAAACTAGACATTTCTGTTACAAAAAGGAGAAATTGGGGGGAAAGAAGGGATAACAGGCACCAAGAAAGTCAGCAGAACACACTACCTTAGCTCTCAAGGCTGAGACCATTTAGGCAATGGCCCTGCCCTCCAGACTCTCGGTGTTAGCCACAGTCTCCGGATTCTGGGTGGAGGCTCTTCAGCCTTGGGCTTCAGCTCCACCTACCAGGCCCACTGGCACGGCAACTCTGCCCCCTCGGCTTTGGGTGGCCCCATTCTCCTAGTCCATCTGCGTAGTGACTCCACCTTTTGAAACTGAGGCTGCTCTGCTCTTTGTGTTCCTTGTCTCTTCAGCTTCTTCTTCCTGGTTCCTTGGCCTCTTGGCCCCTCAAGCCTCATCATCGGTGTCTGCCCTGCTGAGAAAGGGTTCCAAAGCTCCACCAATAAGTGTCCGGAGGCAACCCACTCTGCCAGGAAGCCTCCTGTGCAAAGGCACTCAGCTCTCTTGCTCCGTGGGTTGGCTTCAGCACTGTCTTGCATTGGTCTCCTGGTTCTGCTGCTGCTGTTTCTCTGCTGCTGTTCTTACTGGAATAGACACTCTGGATATGGATTTGCCTTCCCTGCACACAATGCTTCTGCCAAAACTACCATCTGTGGACTTACAGAATGCCTTATCCATCGTCATGGTATCTCACACAGCAACACCTTGGATTAAGGGACTCTCTTCACAGCAAATCAATGTGGCAGTGGGCCTGTGTTGACGGAATTCACTGGTCTTCCCATGTTCCTCATCATCCTGAAGCAGTTGGCTTGATAGGACAATAGAATGGCCTTCTAAAGACATAATTATGGCACCAGCTAGGTGGCAGTACTTTCTAGGGTTGGGGCAATGTTCTCCGAGAGGCTGTATATGCTCTAAACCGGTGTCCAATATATGATGCTGTTTCTTCTGTAGCCAGGATTCATGGGTCCAGGAATCAAGGGGTGGAAATGGGAGTGACACCACTCACTATTACCCTTTGCTTCCTGTTCCCATGACCTTATGCTCTACAGGTCTAGAGGTCTTAGTTCCAAAGGGAGGAATGCTCCTACCTGGAGACACATTACTGATTCCATTGAACTGGAAGCTAAGAATGCCACCTGGCCACTTTGGGCTCCTTATGCCTCTGGATCAACAGACAAAGACGGAAGTTACCATACTGGCTGGTGTGATCGGTCCTGATTACCAAGAGGAAATCAGATTGGTGTTATATAATGGAGATAAAGAAGAGTATGTATGGAATGCAAAAGATCCCTTAGGGCATTTTTTAGTACCACCATGCCCTGTGATTAAAGTCAATGGAAAGCTACGGCAACCCAACTCCAACATGACTACTAATGGCCCAGACCCTTCAGGAGTGAAGGTTTGGGTCATCCCACCAGGCAAAGAACCACGACCAGCAGAGGTGCTTCTTGAGGGCAATGGGAATATGGAATGGGTGGTGGAAGAAGGTAGTTCTAAATACTAGTTACGACCATGTGACCCCTTGAAGAAATGAGGACTGTAATTGTTATGAGTATTTCTGCTTTGTATGTGTGCATCAAATATTTTTATTTTCTTCACTTATAAAATATAAGATGTAAACGTGGTTAAGAGCTACAGCTGTTAACCAAAAGATCGGCAATTCGAATCCACCAGGAAACGCTATGGGGCAGGTCTATCTTGTCCTATAGGGTCACTATGAGTCTGAATCGACTCGATGGCAATGGGTTAAACAGGGCTAGTGCATTTTTGGTTGTATGTGTGTTCCTTGTATCATGTTAGCCCAAGTATGACTTTATAATTGTCTTTATTCAGAGATTATGTATGGTTTAAGGAGATGTGTATAGGCACCAAGTTGAGAAGGGATGGACTGTGATGTTTAATGTTGTGTGTCAACTTGGCTGGGCCATGATTCTCAGTGGTTTGGCAGTCGTATAATGTTGTGATCCCTTCCATGATGAGATTTGATATAACGTGATCACCTCCATGATGGAATCTGCTGTGAGTAGCCAATCAGTTGAAAGGGAGTTTCCTTGGGCGTGTGGCCTACATTGAATATAAGTGGACATTCTGTCAAGGCTCATGGGCTTTTGCTCACTCTGCATCCTGCAGCTGGCTCCTATTTGTCTGACCTCCGGTTCTTGGGACTTGAGGTAACAGCCTACCTGTGGTCATGCCTGCCGATCTTGGGATTCATTGATTTTCAAGGCCTGTGAGCAAGAGCCCTGCTCTCTGATCTTGGGTTCACCAGCCACTGGGGCTATGTGAATCAGGAGAAGCCTCTGTCCTGACCCATGGACTTGGGACTTTCCAACCTCGACAATCCCGTGGGCCATTTCCTTGATATAAATCTCTCTCTACGTATTTTTATATGCTTTACTGGTTTTGCTTCTCTAGAGAACCCAGCCTAAGACAGTGTATATATTTTTTACCACAACAAAACAAAATGAAACAATCCCCCCAAACCCAGAAATGTATTGGTCCACCATTCTGGAGGCTAGAAGTATGAATTCAGGGTATCAGCAGGGCCATGCTCTCTTAGAAGACTCTCAGGGAGAATTTTTTCCTGGCCTCTTTCAGCTTCTGGAGGTTTCTGGTGATCCTCGGCATTTCTTAGCTTGTAGATGCATCACTCCAATTTCTATCTCTGTTTTCACCTGCCATCTTCCCATGTGTCTGTGTCTCTTCTCTTTTTATAAGGACACCACTTATCCTGGATTAGGACCCACCTCACACCAGTATGACTTCATGTTAACTGTTTCCTTGTTGATTCTGACTCATGGAGTCGATTCTGACTTATGGCAGCCCCCTGTATTACAGAGTAGAAGTTCTCCATAAGGTTTTCTTGGCTATAGTCTTTATGGAAGCAGACCACCAAGACTTTCTTCCATGGTGCCACTGGGTAGGTTGGAACCACCAATCTTTCAGTTACCAACCAAGCACAAAATGTTTGTGCCACCCAGGGACCTGGATGTTAACTGTTAGCATCTTCAAAAACTCTATTTCCAAGCAAGGTCATTTTCACAGGTACCAGGATACATTTTGGGGGGACACAATGCAATCTACAACAACTCCTTTGACATGAAATATCCAGAATAGGTAAATCCACAGAGACAGAAAGGAGATTGGTGGTTGCTAGAGGCTGGAAGGAGGGGAGAGTGGGGAGTCACTTCTCATCAATACGAGGTTTCCTTGTGGGGTGATGACAGTGTCTTGGAACTAGATAGAGGTGGTGGCTGCACAACATTGTGAATGCACTAAATGCCACCGAATTGTAGGCTTAAACGTGGTTCATTTATGTTACGTGAATTTCACCTCAATGAACAAAAAACCATGTGTAAGCCCGCCATGCACAGAGCAGGGATGGGCGTCTGTCTGAAAGGTGAAGGGAGCAGAAGGCTTGGGGAGCAGGGCTCAGAGAGCGAAGGGGGTGTGGAAGGAGAAGGCCCCGCGGTGGTCCCAACCTGGACACATGACCCTAGGGGGTGGGGGAGCAGGGAACTCTGCCGCCCCAGCTTTGTGGGTGTGTGGGGGTGACCAGGGTGAAGTGTGCCCATGTGGCCTGCAGTGCCTGGATCTGCCTGTGTAGGGACACGATGCATGTGCACACGTGTACACATGCTGGTCTGTCTGTGCACATGTGATATGACACATGCATGTCCAGGTACTCTGACCTGGGCATCAGGTATGGACACGACATGAATGTACATACATGCGTTCTGACCTGGGCATCAGATGTGGACATTACATGCACGTACACACATGTGATCAGATCGGGCTGTGCAGATGTGGGCGTGGCACACATGTGTGTGCTCAGATCAGGGCATGCAGATGTGGGCAAGTGTGTGCTCACATCAGGGCGTGCAGGTGTGGGCACGTGTGTGCTCAGATCAGGGTATCGAGGTGTGAGCATGACACACATGTACATGTGTGTGCTCAGATCAGGGCATGCAGGTGTGGGCATGTGTGTGCGCAGATTAGGGCGTACAGGTGTGGGCTTGACAGGTGCTTGAGTGGAGACACAAACCCCATCTACAGCTGAGCCCCAGCGCACCGGGCCCCAGCCAGTCTCCCTCATGTGGCCCCACGCCCTGTTGGGGGAGCTGACACCTGGCCGTGGGGACAGGAGGAGAGCAGAGCCCTCCCCCTATGAAGTCCAAGTGTGGGGCTGAGGCCTGAGCAGGGTCCCCCATAGCCCCATTTCCTCCCCTCAGCGAAGGACCCTGGGGCAGCCCCGGCCTCCCCGCCCCCACTCCTACTGTAAATTCTGAGAAATTCCGCCCATGGTTTAGGCCTGGCCCCTTCCCGCCCTCCCGCCCCCGACAGACACGGCTGCCCTGGCCACTGCCTTCCTGTCTTTCCTCGGGCCTTGAGGGGGAAGGGAAAGGACAGAGCCCCTCTCCCAAACCAGGTCCCTAGACAGAAGGGATTGGGCCCCTCCCTGCCGCTAAAGCCTTCACTTCGCCTCTGTGGGCCTCAGTTTCTTCATTTGTAGAATGGGGATAACGATCGCTCTCAGCTAGGGGGCTGTGGGAGATGTCACCGCGGTAACAGCCGTGGTGGTTAGAACGGCCTCTGGCAGGTGCTGTGACTATTATTCACTTCCTGCAGCTCGCTCTCTTCCACTCCAACCTCCGCACCTTTATCCCCGCTGTTCTGCCGCCAGGATCCCCACATCCCTTTCCGTGCATTCAAACCCAGGAATCACCCCAATTCCAGGGGAGAGCAATGGGATGAGCCAGATCTGGGAAGCAGGAGGCCTGGGTTTGAATTCCAACTCAGCCATGAATGAGCTGCCTGACAGTGGTCAGTCACTGCCTGGCTCTGTGCCTCAGTTTCCCCAGCTGGGCTTTGGTCTCTCACCTCACACCCTCTACCCGGCCTGAGGCTGAGCCCCCTTCCTAGTTTGTAGCTGTTCTTGCAACAAACCACCAAATCCCCGGGATTTATTGGCCTGAGGTTTAGGAAAGGGGCCCTGATGGCACAAAGGTTGAAGCACCCGGCTGCTAACCTAAAGGTCGGCAGTTTGAACCCAAAAGCTGCTTTGCAGGAGAAAGATGGGGCAATCTGCTTCCATAAAGATTTACAGCCTTGGAAACCCTATGAGGGCAGTTCTACCCTGTCTTACAGGGTTGCTATGAGTCGGAATCGACTTGACAGCAGTGGGTTTTTTCAGTGGGAGGTTTAGGAACCTCCAGAGAGCTGCCTTGAACTCCCACTTCCTCTGCCCACTTGCCCTTCAAAATGTAGCTTGAATCTGCCCGCTTTCCAACTCCGCTGCCATGTCTCGCCTCCTCATGGTTTCCCCAGATCTACTGGGTTGCTCTGTGCCATGCTACTTTCTTGCTCACAAGCCTCCCATGGCTCCCCATTACTCCTAGAAAAAAACTCAAAGTCCCATCTGTGGCCCACAAGGACCTGCACAATCTACCCGCCCCCCAACCTCCACACTTCACCACTGGGCTCACTCTGCTCCAGTTACATCAACCCCTTTCCTGTGCCTCCAACAGGCTAAGCTGATCTTGCCTCAGGGCCTTTGCGCTGGCTGTTCCCTCCATCGAGAATGCTTTTCCCCATCATCTTCTCAGGTCCTCTCTGGTCGCCTGTTACATCACATTATTTAATTTTAAAAAAAAATTAATGTTGTTGTTGTTGTTAAGTGCTGTCAAGTCAGTTCCAACTCAAAGTGACCCTACGTACAACAGAACGAAACACTGCCCAGTCCTGTGCCATCCTCACAATCCTTGTTATGGTTGAGCCCATTGTTGCAGCTACTGTGTTAATCCATTTCGTTGAAGTTCTTCCTCTTTTTCGCTGACCCTCTACTTTACCAAGCTTGATGTCCTTCTCCAGGGACTGGTCCGTCCTGATAGCATGTCCAAAGTATGTAAGACACAGTCTCACCATCCTCACTTCCAAGGAGCATCTGGCTGTACTTCTTCCAAGACAGAGTTGTTCATTCTTTTGGCAGTTCATGGTGTATTCAATATTCTTCA
>NW_004443993.1:6673769-6674702 GCF_000243295.1 Trichechus manatus latirostris
ATAAAACAATATGTGTACTACTGTTTAATGAGAAACTATTCTGTAAACCTTCACCTGAAGTACAATAAAAAAAAAAAGAAAAAAATTATAATAAATCATTGACTTCTTGGTAAAAAAAAAAAAGAGATTGGCTTAAGACACAACCTAATCTTGTAGATTGAGTCTTGCCTCATTAACATAACTGCCTCTAATCCTGCCTCATTAGCATCATAGAGGTAGAATTTACAACACGTAGGATAATCACATCAAATGACAAAATGGGGGACAATCACACAATACTGGGAATCATGGCCTCGCCAAGTTGACATGCAATTTTGGGGACACAATTCAATCCATCACAGTAGCCAAGTGCTTAACCTTTTGTGTCACCCAGGGACTCCATTAGTAACTGAAGTCCAGAGTTCACATTCGGGCTCACTCGTTGTGTCATACCGGTCTATGGCTTTTGACAAATGCATAATGTCTACCATGGCAGTATCGTACAAAATAGTTTCACTGCTCGAAAAATGCCATGTGCTCCACCTACTCATCCCTGCCTTCCCCAACCACTTATCTTTTTACTGTCTCTATAGTTTTGCCTTTTCCAGAATGTCATGTATGGTTGGAATCATACTGTATGTAGCCTTCTCAGATTGGCTTCTTTCACTTTGCAACACATATTTAAAGCTTTCTTCACATCTTTTTGTAGCTTGATAGCTCATTTGTTTTTGTAGATGAGTAATATTCTGCTGTATGGATGGACCACAGTTTGTTTATCCATTCTCTTATTGAAGGATATCTTGGTTGCTTTCAAGTTTTGGCAATTATGAATAAAACTGCTACAAACATTTGTGTACAGTTGCTTGTGTGGACATAGTTTTGAACTCATTTGGGTAAATACCTAGGAGCTCAACTGCTGGATTGTATGGATTTACAATCAACACCCATGGAAGC
>NW_004443993.1:6676085-6677225 GCF_000243295.1 Trichechus manatus latirostris
ACTGAACAGAAAGCTCTGTGATCACCAACAAGTATTGGCTGAAGGCCTACTATGTGCCAGTTATTGGATATAGTGGTGAATGAGGCACCCACAGTCCCTGCCCTCCTGGAGGTCACAGTCTGCTGAGGGAGGCTAACACGAATCAGATCACACACACAGATATAAAACATGATTCTGAGACATGCTGGGTTGCCTCATACCTGGTACCAGCTGGGCCTGACCTGGCCAGGGCAGTCACAGAAGGCTTCCCTGAGAGGAGATCTGCAGTGGGGATAGGAGTTTACTAGGGAAAGATGAGGGGAAAGAAAGAGTATTTCAGGTGGAGGAAATAGCTTGTACAAAGGCCCTGAGGTAGGAGGGAAGGTGTTGAGTTGGAGGAAATGGAGGAGGCGTGGGCAGCTGGTGTGCAGAGGGCAACAGGAAGCTTGAAGGGGGGAGTGAGACCATACAGGAGGGTGAGAGGGGCTTTGGGGTCATTACAAGAGCTGAGTCCTTGTCCTTAGGGCCATGGGGAGCCATTGAAGGGCAATGAGCAGGAGAGGGGCATGGTGGGTCTATTTGCTTCTTGCAGAAGTGCTTCGGGGGGTTCCTAGTGGAAGGCAGACTGGAGGGAGCAGAAGGGGCTGCTGTGGGTCCCCCTGGGGGAGAGGGGTTGGCAGCCTGGGCTGGGGAGAAGACGGTGAAGGTGCAGGAGATAAAACCAACCCCCTGAAGGGCAACTGCCAACCAGGAGGGCAGGGCCCAGCTTCAACTTGCTGCCCACCTGGCCAGACCTCCCCAGGGACCTGGTCAGTCATCAGTGGGGCTCTGGGGAAATCCATTATCCTCAGAGCTTGAGCTTCATTACCCAGCCTAGCCCTCCCTACCTCTCCTTCCCCACAGCTGGCAGCCACTTCTGACCCTGCAAGTTCCAGGAAGGCCCAGGTGTACAGCTGGGGATTGGGGGGTAGGGGCTGAGGTGGTAAAGGATTAGGTATGTGGGTTCAGGTGTGTGTGTGTGTGTGTGTGTGAGTGTCACACCTGAATGATTCCAGCTAAAATCAGAATTCTGTCTGTTAGGATTAAACTTTTCCTCCTCGTTGTTATCTAGGAGCCCAGGTGGCGCAGTGGTTAAAGCGCTTGGCTGCAAACTGAAAGGTT
>NW_004443993.1:6678950-6679689 GCF_000243295.1 Trichechus manatus latirostris
AAAATGCCAAAATTTGAAATAAAGACAGGATTTGACCCTGTACTTGCTGACTTTGCATTACTCACTCACTCTAATCTTGGCTGTGGCTGGGATAAGCTCCTCTTAACACTTCCTCTCCTGGGTAAGAAACAGGGAGGGCCTAGATCTCCATAGAGGCCTCTGTCTGCTCAAACCCACTGGCGGATGGTCTTCAGGTCTCAGTGGCTGGCTGGTGGGTGTGTCTATAGCTGGATGGAGTTCCATCTTTGGCACACCTTAGTTATGGGAGCAGTGGTGGTTGAATGGTACAATTCTCACCTCTCATGCTGGATAGCCAGGTTCGATTCCTGGCCAGTACACCTCACACACAGCCACTGCCCATCTATCAGTAGAGGCTTGAATGTTGCTGGGTTGCTGAACAGGTTTCAGTGGACTGTCAAGTCTAAGACAGACTAGGAAGAAAGGCCTGGTGATGAACTTTCAAAAATCAGTCAATGAAAACCCTATGGATCACAACAGTCTGATTTGCAACAATCTTGGGGATGGCATAGAGCAGGACAGGGTTTTGTTCCATTGTGTATGGGGTCTCCACGAGTTCTATGAAAACTGTTCAGCATCGTAGCGACATACAAGCCTCCACTGACAGACACGTGGTGGCCACACATGAGGTGCATTGGCCGGGAATTGAACCCAGGTCTCCAGCATGGAAGCTGAGAATTCTACCACTGAGCCACCACTACATCCTCAATAAGGCTCCTTA
>NW_004443993.1:6680653-6683205 GCF_000243295.1 Trichechus manatus latirostris
GGAGACTTACTTCTGAAAAATCAGCCATTGAAAGCCCTGTAGAGCACAGTTGTCCTCTGAAGCACATGGGGTCGCCATGAATTGGAATCAGCCTGATGGCAACTGGTTTGGTTTTGATTTTGGTTATGAGTTACAAATAGTTTTCTCTACATACATACAATGGAATACCACTCAGCCAATAAAGAGAAATGAAGTCTTGATATATGCTACAATGTGGATGGAGATTGAAGACATTATGCTGAGTGAGATAAATCAATTACAAAAGGACAAATATTGTATGACCTCACTTACATAAAAAGACAAGAACAGGCATATGTATAAAGACCAAGGTTTATTAGTAGTTACTAGGGATGGAAAGGAGAGAAAAAGAAGGATGTTATTGCTTAGGGAGTACTGGATTTCAGTTTACAGTGGTGGAAAAATTGCATTAAGGGTAGGATTATAAAACCAATTAACGTAATTGCTGTCAATAAGTTGTACACTTGTAAAAAGTTGAATTGGCAAAAGTTGTGTGATAGATACATTTACAACAATGACCAAAAAAAAAAAAGTATCTGCTGAGGCTTCTTATGTACAACCAAACACTTCATGGGATTTGGCTTCTTGGTTTGGAGGTTTAGGGTCATGATTTCACGGACATCCCAGTTAATGGCCTAATAATGTGTTTAGTGCTTCTGTTCTACCTCCTAGTTCATTGCATAGCGTCTGAAGTCTTAAAAGTTTGCAAGCGGCCTTTCAAGGTACAACAATTGGTCTCTATTCACCTAAAGCAACAGAGGAAGAAGAAGAGTCAGAAATAGGAGGAAATGGAATGCGTGGCTAATTGCCTCCGTGAACAACTGCTTCCTTTGCCAAGAGACCAGAACTGGATGGTGCCTGGTGTTACGGACTGAATTGTGTCCCCCAAATATGTGTTGTAAATCCTAACTTCTATACCTATGGTTATAATCCCAGTTGGGAATGGATTGCCTTTGTTATGTTAATGAAGCAGGATTAGTGTACGGTGTGTTTTGAGTCAATCTCTTTTGAGATATAAAAGAGATGAAACAAGCAAGCCAGCAGGCAGAGATGTCATGCCACATGAAGATCACCAAGAAGCCAAAGAATAAGGACATTCTCTCAGACCCATCATAGAGAAAGCCTTTTCCTAGAGCCAGCACCCTGAATTTGGACTTTAAGCCTCCTAAACTATGAGAACATAAATTTCTGTTTATTAAAGCCATCCATTTGTGGTGTTTCTGTTACAGAAGCACTAGATAATATTACCGAAAATTTTGATAAATTTATGGAAGAATCCTGATCAAAAGGGGGAAAATGTAGAACAGAATTTCAAATCCCCACGGAATCTAGATTTTTTGAAGCCATGGAGGTTGGACGAACCCCTGAAACTATTACCCTGAGATAATCTTTAAACCTTCTTGAAACAATAGTTTAGCTTAACTAGTAAAGAATGTCTGCCTTGAGTATTATGCTCTTTTAAGATCTGTCTGTATGGAATCAAACTGACAAGAGCAATTCAAAAGATTAGACAGGAAATTTAGGGGGCAGTGAATTTATGTTAATGAGGGAGGAACAACTCAGAACCGAAGGGTGAGAATGGTTGCACAACTGGAATGTAATCAACGTCACTGAACTTTACATGTAGAAATTGCTGAACTGGGGTATGTTCTGCTGTGTAGATTCTCAACAACAAAAACAAAAATAAAATAATTAAAAAAATAAAAAACCAAAACAGTTTTCTCTGTCATTTATCTTTTGACTATGTTTAGGTTGGTTTTTGTTTTACAGATTTTTTTTTGTTTACACAAAGTTAACTATTTTAATCCTTCCTTTCATGGCGTATAGACTTTGCCTCATATTAACACTTAGTAGAGGGAATGGCAAGTGCAAAGGTCCTGAGGTAGGAAGGGCTTGGTATGTTTGAAGAAGAGAAAGGCAGCCAGTGTAGCTGTGGGGCAAGGTTTGGGAGGAGAAGTCCAGGGGAGGTTTGGAGAGATGGGCAGAGGATTCAGGGCCATAGTAAGAACTGCGTTTTGTTGTATGTGTGATGGAAAGCCTTCTGAGCAGGAGTAACACGTTCTGAATCAGTTTGCCCAAGTCCTCTGCGAGGGGCCTCTGGAGGGTGAGAGGGGTGACAGGGAGGCCAGGGAGGAGGCTCTTGTAATTGATCTTGGGGATGGCACAGGACCGGGCAGTGTTTTGTTCCATTGTGCATGGGGTTGCCACGAGTTCGCTGAAACCTGTTCGGCATCATGGCAACATACAAGCCTTCACTGACAGATGGGTGGTGGGACTAGGGTAGGACGGGTGGAGAGAAGCGGATGGTTTCGAGGGTCGGAGGAGGACAGGACTTGTGAGTCGGCGCATGAAGCAGATACCAGCCAGCTGGTGGGCCTTCTGAGCCTTGGAAGAAACGTGTCCAGGACAAGGAAGGTGACCAACTCATCCCTCTCTGGTGGGACCCTCCAGGTGGGTCTGCTGGGCAGGGACCCCATCTTTTGTTCACCATGCTGTCCTTAGATTTCAGGACAGTGCTGAGCACATATTGGGTG
>NW_004443993.1:6683835-6694355 GCF_000243295.1 Trichechus manatus latirostris
ACAGTTTTGAAAACCTTATGGGGCAGTTTTATTCTGTCCTGTAAGGGTCACTATGAGTTAGAAACAACTCGATGGCAATGGTTTTTTTGGTTTCCTAGCAGCCCAAGAGTGGCGGGGTCTCTGCATCCCTCTCACTTCTTGTGTCATCTGAGACTCAGCCTTTCCAACATCCTTCTGTGTGTGTGGCCCGGGCTTCCGCATGTGGGGTGGTCTTATTTGAGGTCTAGGCCTCTTGACTCGCTGCCCACTCTGAGATTCGAGAATTGATGCGGCCCTTGGACCCTTAAGCGTGGATGTTCTGCCCCCTGGTGGCCAGGAGAAATGTCTGCCTACTCTTTGCCCAGTCTTGGGGCTTCTTGCCTATTTCACAAGCTGAGGCTGCCCCTGGGGTCTGCAGGTTTGTGGACTGGGGCCCTTAGCTGTCTGCAGAGCTGTCCCCCAGCTGAGGACCGCCTTCTGGCCTGAAGTGGGGCTGGATACAGGCACAGTCCCCAGGATGCAGTGGGACATGATAGTTGGGGACAGCTGGGGCCCTCGCCTACCCACATTGCCCAATGGCAGTCCGGGGGCAGGTTTCACTGCTCTACAGATAATGAGTTTCCATTCTGGAAAATTCTTGTGTAAGCATGATGCTGGGGTGGGGGAGTATCAGAGAGAGACAAAAACGAGACGAGAGAGACAGAGACAGAGACAGAGAGAGAGAGACAGAGAGAGAGAGAGACCAGTAGAAAGAAGTAGAGACACACACAGTGTCTTACTTACACACAAATTCTGTCTTAGTTTGCTAGGGTTTCTGTAACCCGAATACTACAAGTGGGTGGCTTTAAAGAACAGAAACTCATTTCCTCACAGTTCTGGAGGGTAAAAGTCCAAATAGTGTCTCTGCAGCGTGAATTCCTTCCTTGTTGTTAGCCCCAGGCATTCCTTTACCCCTCCGCTTGTATTGATGGCTGTGTCTCTGTGTGTGTCTAATTTACTCTCCTATGACTCAGAAGTGATTACATTTAGGACCCACCCTACGCGGGTATAAGGTGGTGCAAAGGATTTGTGCTTGGCTAACTGAAAGGTTGGCGGTTCAAATCCACCCCGCAGTACTACAGAAGAAAGGTCTGGCAGTCTGCTTCTGTAAGATTACCAAAAACCAAACCAAAGTCATTGCTGTCAAGTCCATTCCGACTCACAGCCACCCTATAGGACAGAGTAGAACTGCCCTGTAGGGTTTCCAAGGAGCAGCTAGTGGATTCAAACTGCTGACCTTTTGGTTAGCAGCTGATCTCTTAACCACTGCGCCACCAGGGCCAAGATTACAGCCATTAAAAATCCTGTTGTTGTTAGATGCCGTTGAGTTGGTTCCGACTCATAGTGACCCTACATACAACAGAATGAAACACTGCCCGGTCCTGCGCCATGCCCACAATAGCTGTTATGCTTGAGCCCATTGTTGCAGCCACTGTGTCAATCCATCTCGTCGAGAGTTTTCCTCTTTTTCACTGATCCTGTGCTTTACCAAGCATGATGTCCTTCTCCAGGGACTGATCCCTTCTGACAACATGCCCAAAGTATGTAAGATGTAGTCTGGCCATGCTTGCTTCTAAGGAGCATTCTGGTTGTACTTCTTCTAAGACAGATTTGTTTATTCTTTTGGCAGTCCATGGTATATTCAATATTCTTCACTAACACCACAATTCAAAGGCATCAGCTCTTCTTCGGTCTTCCTTATTCATTGCCCAGCTTTCGTGTGCGTATGATGTGATTGAAAATACCATGGCTTCAGTCAGGCACACTTTAGTCTTCAAGGTGACGTCTTTGCTTTTCAACACCTTAAAGAGGTCTTTTGCAGCAGATTTGCGCAATGCAATGTGTCTTTTGGTTTCTTGACTGCTGCTTCCATGGGTGTTGATTGTGGATCCAAGTAAAATGAAATCCTTGACAACTTCAATCTTTTCTCCATTGATCATGATGTTGCTTATTAGTCCAGTTGTGAGGAGTTTTGTTTTCTTTACGTTGAAGTGTAATCCATAATGAAGGCTGTGATCTTTGATCTTCATCAGTAAGTGCTTCAGGTCCTTTTCACTTTCAGCAAGCAAGGTTGTGTCATCTGCATATTGCAGGTAGTTAATGAGTCTTCCTCCGATCTGATGCCCGGTTCTTCTTCATATAGTCCAGCTTCTCTGATTATTTGCTCAGCATACAGATTGAATAGGCGTGGTGGAAGGATACAACCCTGAGGCACACCTTTCCTGACTTTAAACCAGGCAGTATCCCCTTGTTCTGTCTGAACAACTGCCTCTTGATCTATGTACAGGTTCCTCATGAGCACAATTAAGTGTTCTGGAATTCTATTCTTCTCAATGTTATCCATAATTTGTTATGATCTACACAGTTGAATGCCTTTGCATAGTCAATAAAACAAAGTAAACATCTTTCTGGTATTCTCTGCTTTCAGCCAAGATCCACCTGACATCAGCAATGATATCTCTGGTTCCACATCCTCTTCTGAATCCAGCCTGAATTTCTGGCAGTTCCCTGTCGATATACTGCTGCAGCCACTTTTGAATGATCTTCAGCAAAATTTTACTTGCACGTGATATTAATGACATTGTTTGATAATTTCTGCATTTGGTTGGATCACCTTTCTTGGGAATAGGCAAAAAATACAGATCTCTTCCAGTTGGTTGGCCAGGTAGCTGTCTTCCAAATTTCTTGGCATAGATGAGTGAGTACTTCCAGCACTGCATCGGTTTGTTGAAACATCTCAGTTGATATTCTTTCAATTCTCAAAGCCTTGTTTTTCACCAATGCCTTCAGTGCAGCTTTGACTTTGTCCTTCAGTACCATAGGTTCCTGATCATATGCTACCCCTTGAAATGGTTCAATGTCAACCAGTTCTTTTTGGTATATGACTCTGTGTATTCCGTCCATCTTCTTTTGATGCTTCCTGCTTCATTTAATATTTTCCCCATAGAATCCTTCACTATTGCAACTCGTGGCTTGAGTTTCTTCTTCAGTTCTTTCAGCTTGAGAAATGCCGAGTGCGTTCTTCCCTTTCGGTTTTCTATCTCCAGCTCTTTGCACATGTCATTGTAATACTTTACTTTGTCTTCTCGAGCTGCCCTTTGAAATCTTCTGTTCAGTTCTTTTACTTCATCATTTCTTCCTTTTGCTTTAGCTATTTGAAGTTCAAGAGAAGGTTTCAGAGTCTCTTCTGACATCCATTTTGGTCTTTTCTTTCTTTCCTGTCTTTTTAACGGCCTTTTGCTTTCTTCAGGTATGATGTCCTTGATCTCATTCCACAACTCGTCTGGTGTTCGGTCGTTAGTGTTCAACACGTCAAATCTATTCTTGAGATGGTCTCTAAATTCAGGTGGGATATACTCAAGGTTGTACTTTAGCTCTCGTGGACTTGTTCTAATTTTCATCAGTTTCAACTTGAACTTGCATATGAGCAATTGGTGGTCTGTTCCGCAGTTGACCCCTGGCCTTGTTCTGACTGATGATATTGAGCTTTTCCATCATCTCTTTCCATAGATGTAGTTGATTTGATTCCTGTGTATTCCTTCTGGCAAGGTCCATGTGTATAGTCACCATTTATATTGTTGAAAAAAGGTATTTGCAATGAATAAGTCATTGGTCCTGCAAAATTCTATCTTGGGATTTCCGGCATGGTTTCTATCACCAAGGCCATATTTTCCAACTACCAATCCTTCCTTCTTCATTTCCAACTTTAGCATTCCAATCACCAGTAATTATCCATGCATCCTGATTGCACGTTTGATCAATTTCAGACTGCAGAAGCTGGTAAAAATCTTCAATGTCTTCATCTGTGGCCTTCACTGGTTGGTGTGTAAAGTTGAATAATAGTCATATTAACTAGTCTTCCTTGTAGGCATATGGATATTACCCTATCACTAACAGCACTGTACTTCAGGATAGATCTTGAAATGTTCTTTTTGATGATGAATGCAAAGCCATTCTTTTTCAAGTTGTCATTCCCGGCATTAGTAGACCATATGATTGTCCGATTCAAAATGGCCAATACCAGTTCATTTCAGCTCACTAATGCCTAAGGTATCGATGTTTATTCGTTCCATTTCATTTTTAACGATTTCCAATTTTCCTAGATTCATACTTCATACATTCCAGGTTCCAATTATTAATGGATGTTTACATCTGTTTCTTCCCATTTTGAGTCATGCTACAACGGCAAACGAAGGTCCTGAAAGCTTGACTCCATCCACGTCATTAAGGTTGACTCTACTTTGAGGAGGCAGCTCTTCCTCAGTCATCTTTTGAGTGCCTTCCAACTTAGGTGGCTCATCTTCTGGCACTATATCAGACAATATTCTGCTGCTATTCATAAGATTTTCACTAGCTAATTGTTTTCAGAAGTCGACTGCTGGGTCCTTCTTCCTAGCTTGTCTTAGTCTAGAAGCTCAGCTGAAACCTGTCTGCCGTGGGTGACCCTGCTGTTATCTGAATACTGGTGGCATAGCTTCCAGCATCACAGGAACAAGCAAGCCCTCAAAGTACAACAAACTGACAGACACGTGGGGTATTAAAAATCCTATGAGCAATTTTACTTTGAAACACTTGAGGTCACCATGAATCAGCACTGAATCCATGACATGGGGAGTTTTTTTGGGGGAGGTGTGTGGTCTACTCAGGTATGATCTAATTAACTTAACAAAGAAAACTCCAAACAGGATTACATCCACAGGTATAGGGGTTAGGATTCCAACATATATATTTTTTGGGGGGTACACAATTTAGTCCATAACATTCCACCCTTTGAGCTCTCCAAATTCGTGTCCTTCCCACATGCAAAACACGTTCACTCTATCATACCATCCCCCAAAGTCTTAACCCATTCCAGCATCAACTCTAAGTCTAAAATCTTATCTTCTGAATCATCTAAACCAACTATGGGTGGGAGACAGAAACAGACAGCAAGTGAGCAAATGAAAAAGAGTGTCCGACCAGAAGAACTAGATGGTGCCCGGCTACCACCAATGACCGCCCTGACAGGGAACACAACAGGGAGTCCCTGACAGAGCAGGAGAAAAGTATGGTGCAGACTCAAATTCACATAAAAAGACCAGACTTAATGGTCTCACTGAGACTGGGGGAACCCCAGAAGACATGGCCCCTGGATGCTCTGTTAACCCAGAACTGAAACTATTCCTGAAGCCAATTCTTCAGACAAAGATTAGACTGGACTATAAAACATAAAATAATACTTGTGAAGAACATGCTTCTTAGTTCAAGTAGATACAGAAGACTAAATGGGCACCTCCTATCCAGAGGCAGGATGAGAAGGCAGAAAGGGATAGGAGCTGGTTGAACGGACACAGGAAACCCGGGGTGGAAATGGGGAGTGTGCTGTCACATTCTAGGGATTGCAACTAGGGTCACATAACAATATGTATATGAATTTTTGTATGTGAAATTAACTTGAGCAATAAACTTTCACCTAAAGCACAATAGAAAAGAAAAGAAGAGTGTCAGATACACAGAAAGACACACAGAGACAGGCAGATAGAGACAGAGACCGAGAGAGCGTGTGAGACACGCTCTATAAGTACTGGCTGGCTGAAGGAGCAAAAGACTGAATGAATGATTTATTGGGCTGAGAAAGAAGAGCACCCAATACTGACACAGATAAACCCTGGTAGCTCTTATTTGTTGTTCTGGAAAACTGGGGGATGTGTCCAGTCTGCTGTCGGGGGTCTTGATATCCTAGTTTCAGCAAGAGAGTGGGGCAGAGAGGCTGAGGACAAGGGTGGAAGTAGGACAGAGGACCCAGGACCCTGGTGGGCAGAGTGTGAAGCTTCCCTGGACTGTGGGGATGGACTCCTACTCCAGCCCCTAGCACAGACACGGTAGGGTGGGTGAGGCCTCCGACGGGAATAGGTTGATCCCTGGGGAGATGGTGCTGGGGCTTGGGATGAACAGCTGTGGGAGTTGGGGGAGGGGGATGGATGGCCCAGGACACTGGCCCTGAGGTCCCTGTGTGTGTGGGGTGGGAGCCAGTGTTCCGTGAGGCCCCCACCAGCCTGGTATCTGCCTGAGGTTATAGTGGGGTAGGCTGCCTCAGGAACTTCATCCCCCAGTGGCTGAGTCTCAGCTGGTGGGCTGGGATACCGGAGCTGGTCTTGGGAAGTCTGTTAAAGCTCCAGGCTGGAGTGTCCTGAGAGTTCATCATGGGGTTACTCTGGGAGAGTGTCCTTGGGGGAGTCTTTGAGGAAAGAGTTGGGGGGCACATTAGCAGAGTCATCAGGTGTGGATGGTCCTGGGGGGCCAGATTATGTCCAGTTTGGGAGGCTGGAGTTGTCCTGGCATGCTCCAAAGGGTGAGGACAGGGCAAGGAGGTGCTCTGTGAGACCGTGAGCCACGGGGCCATCATGGAGGTGGTCAGAATATAGTGATATTTGGGGGTACAGATGGGGGATGAGTCATGGGGAGGGTCAGACACCTGAATGGGAGAGGCTACAGGAGGGAGAGTTTTGGGGGAACAACAGAATCTGAGGGTGGGCTTTGAACACCAGGGAATCCTTTCACGGGTCATTGTAGGGAGGCCCTCGAGGGTCAGAACATGGGTCTCTGTGGTGGATGTGGGGGTTCAGCCCTCGTGGGAGGGTTCTGGGGGCACTCTGAGCACCAGGGTGTAGGAGACCTTTGGAGAATCAGATGGAGGGGAACTAAGGAAGGAGTGGGTTTGGGGTGCTCAGAACCAGGAGTGTCTTGGCAAGGGAATCTTAGGGGGTGTTTGAGGGAATTAAAAATGGGGTTCAGATGATGGAGGTATATTTAGGGGTTGGCGCACTTGCGGAAAGATTTGGGGAAGGCGTTGGAACACGACGGTGCAGGTTCCTTTGGGAGGGGCAAAACACGGGAGTCAGATAGTGGGGGGCCTCAAGGGCATATCAAAGGGGTGACTTGGGGAACTTAGAGCCCAAGGATATCTTGGGGGGGTTACATCACAAGCAATAGATCATGAGGGTGAGTAGGGAGGTCAGAATCTGGGGCTATCTTTGGGGTGGGATTAGGGAGGTCTCAATATGAGGGTGCCTGGGGGGGGGACAGAACTTGGAACGGTGGGATTAAAAGTCGGTGGTGTCTTGGGGTTGCTTATGGGGGAGGTGGGTTTAGAGGGTTAGAACAGAATGTCTCAAGGGATGGATCATGGGAAGTGAGTTACGAGGTGGAGAGGGTCTAGGGGTGACTGCGTGGACCCAGGAGTGGGGGCCAAGATAGAGGACAGTAGGACAGAGCAGGGGGTTGGGTGGCATAGACTTTACTACCCGCCCCCGCCCGCCCGGTCAGTAGCACTTGCGGTACACGATGTGGGGCCCCTGCTCCTCGTATTGCTCCCGGAGGACCCAGCAAGACTGGAAGGCACGCAGCGAGGCCAAGATAGAACCTCCGATCCACACCGAGAAGTTCCGCATGGGCTGCGCCGCCACCACCACGTGGGCCTCCGGGGGCAGGGAGCGCAGCAACTCCGACCGGAAGCGACCCTCGAACCCAGGGAAGAGCGAGGAACCCCCGCATAGCAGCACGTTCTGGGCCACGTCCGCGCGCACCTCCAGGGCCACCTTGCCCAAGCTCTGCTTGGCCATGGTGGGGACGCCCACGGGCGACAGCCCTGGCATCTCGGGGGGGTTGAAGAGCAGCTCCGGGCACTGGAAGAGCTCCTTGCCCAGCGTGACCGTCCTGCCGTCGGGCAGCTTCAGCACCTGGCGACACTCCTGCTCTGGCCGCGCCTGTTCCTTGAGGAAGTCGGGCGCCACGTAGCAGTAGCGGTGCTTGATGCTCTCCATCGTCTTCAGGTCCTGCTGGCCTAGCGCCAGGCCCGAGCCGCGCAGCATCTCCGCCAGGAAGGCGGTCAGATGGATGCCTGCCAGGTCCAGGCGCTCGGTGGCGTGCGGCAGGTTGTTGCCCTGGAAGACTGGTACCGTGTAGGTGACCCCGTGGCCCGTGTCCACCACCAGCCCGCTGATGCGCCCGTGCGCGTAGACCGACAGCACCGACTGCGAGGCCACGTACATAGCGGGCGAGTGCAGCGCCTCAAATGCCACCTCCACCAGCTTCTCGCGGTTGGTGGCTGGGCTGAAGGGTGGATCAGAGAACAGCAGCGGGTGATCCGGGGGGTCTACGCCCAGGTCGTGCTCCAACAGGTGGCGCCAGATCAGTTCTGCCGCGTCCCAGTCCACCACGATGCCGTTGCGCATGGGCTGCACCAGCGTCAGCTCTGGGCGCACGCGGGCAGCCTCTCCGATGAACGTCTCTAGCTCCAGCTGCCCGCCGCTGGTGGGCTTCTTGGGCCGGCAGCCCACAATGGTGGCCACGGTGTAGGTAGGCTGGGCTTGCCCTGCAAAGCCCACCTTACAGGTGCCTGTGCCCATGTCGATGACCACTGCGCCTGTCTTGGGTGGAAGTCTGTCCCCCACCGTGTCTGGGGATTCCTGCGGCAGGGTGGTGTTCTCCAGGATTGAGCTGGGGCTCAGGCCAGGTCTGGGGGCCTCTGGGGAGGACTGAGGATCCTCAGGCTTTGAGTGATTTGTGTCCATGGCTGTAGGTGGGTGGATGGGCTGGGCCAGATGGTGGGCTGACCACTCCCTCTGGAAGAAGAAGTTAAGGCCAGGGCAGGGAAAAGCCCAGGAAGAGAGAGGGACAAGTGGCCAGCCCATGGTCTATGACATCACCTTTTCCCTCTCCCCCGCCTTCCAGCAGACTTCACAATGCAAGGGCAGGCTGGGGTCCCTCTGTGAATATTACTCAACCATAAAGAGAAATGAAGTTCTGATACGTGTTACAGACATGGGTGACCCTTGAAAGCATTACGCTTTG
Organism: Trichechus manatus latirostris; assembly: GCF_000243295.1. Classification (NCBI taxonomy): domain Eukaryota; kingdom Metazoa; phylum Chordata; class Mammalia; order Sirenia; family Trichechidae; genus Trichechus; species Trichechus manatus. The sequence goes on from NW_004443993.1 coordinate 6,692,686, forward strand.
TGAAATAACTCAGTCACAAAACGACAAAGGCGGTATGATCTCACTTATATGAAATAGGCAAATTATATAGAGCTCAATAGTGGTTACCAGGGGTAGCAGTCAGGGGACAGAGGAGGAGTCTTAGCTTAGGGGCCTGAGCTTCTGTTAATGATGGAATAATCTGGAAATGGATAGTGGTGACTGCTGCATAACATGATGAATATAGCCAATGCTGTTGTTAGATGCTGTTGATTCCATCCCTACTCATAGCAACCCTATGTACAACAGAACAAAACACTGTTCAGTCCTGTGCCATCCTCAAAATCATTGCTATGTTTGAGGCCATTGTTGCAGCCACTGTGTCAATCCATCTCGTTGAGGGTCTTCTTCTTTTTTGAAGACCCTCTAAGTTACCAAGCATGATGTCCTTCTCCAAGGACTGATCCCTCCTGATAACATGTCCAAAGTATATGAGACAATGTCTTGCCATCCTCGCTTCTAAGGAGCATTCTGGCTATACTTCTTCCAAGACAGATTTGTTCGTTCTTCTGGTAGTCCATGGTTCTACCATTCAATGTTCTTCGCCAACACCATAATTCAAAGCCACCAATTCTTCTTCTGTCTTCCTTATTCATAGTCCAGCTTTTCTATGGATAGAAGGCAATTGAAACTACTATGACTTGAGTCAAGTGCACCTTAGTCCTCAAAGTGACATCTTTGCTTTTCAACACTTTAAACAGGTGTTTTGCAGCAGATTTTTCCAAAGCAATGTGTCATTTGATTTCTTGACTGCTGCTTCTGTGGGTGTTGGTTGTGGATCCAAGTAAAATGAAATCCTTTTTTTTTAAAATTGTTGTAATTAAATGAAGTTCACATTTCAAGTTAGTCTTCCATACAGAATTTTTTTTTTACATACATTGTTATGAGACCCCAACCCCTCACCCGATTCTGCGACAGCACACTCCTTCCCTCCGCCCCTGATTTCCCATGAACATTCAACCAGCTCCTAACTCTCTCTAACTTCCCTTCTCACTGCTGGACAGAAGCCGCCCCTTTGGTCTCTTGTGTCTACTTGTCTAAGAGACACATTCTTCACAAGTATTACTTTATGTCTCACAGTCCAGTCCAATCCCAGTCTGAAGAGTTGGCCTCAAAAATTGTTTTAGTTCTGGGCTGATAGAGAGACCAGGGGCCATGCTCTCCGGGGCTCCTCCAGTCTTAGTCAGACCATTAAGTCTGGTCTCCTTACTAGAATTTGAGTTCTGCATCCCATCGTTCTACTGCTCCTTCAGGGACCCTCTGTTGTGTTCCCTGTCAGGACGTTCTAAAATGAAATCCTTGATCACTTCAATCTTTTCTCCATTTATCATGGTGTTGCTTGTTGGTCAAGTTGTGAGGATTTTTGTTTTCTTTATGTTGAGGTGTAATCCATACTGAAGGCTGTAGTCTTTGATCTTCATCAGTAAGTCCTTCAAGTCCGCTTCACTTTCAGCAAGCAAGGTTGTGTCATCTGCATATTGCAGGTTGTTAATGAGTCTTCCTCCAATCCTGATGCTGCATTATTCTGCATATAGTCCACCTTCTTGGATTATTTGCACAGTTTACAGATTGAATAAGTATGGTGGAAGGATACAACCCTGATGCGCATACCTTTCCTGACTTTAAACCATGCAGTATCCCCTTGTTCTGTT
>NW_004443993.1:6695265-6696078 GCF_000243295.1 Trichechus manatus latirostris
CTGTGCCCATTCCAAAGAAAGGTTATCTAACAGAATACGGAAATTATCAAACAATATCATTAATATCACAAGCAAGTAAAATTTTGCTGAAGATCATTCAAAAGTGTTTGCAGCAGAACATTGATGGAACTGCCAGAAATTCAAGCTGGATTCAGAAGAGAATGTGGAATGAGGGATATCATTGCTGATGTCAGGCAGATCTTGGCTGAAAGCAGAGAATTCCAGAAAGATGTTTATCTGGCTTTTCTTCTTCTTTTTTTCTTGACTATGCAAAGGCATTTGACCGTGTGGATCATAACAAACTATGGTTAACACTGCGAAGAATAGAAATTCCAGAACACTTAATTGTGCTCGTTGGGAAATTGTTCATAGACAAAGAGGCAGTCGTTCTAACAGAACAAGGGGATACTGCATGGTTTAAAGTCAGGAAAGCTGTGCACGTCAGGATAGTATCCTTTCACCATACTTATTCAATCTGTATGCTGAGCAAATAATCCGAGAAGCTGGTTTTGAAACTGCACCTTCTACAGATATGCAGAGTAAGGTGTGGTGATGGGAGACAGTACCCCTTCCACACACAGCTGCATCACCAGCGGGGCCAAAGGTCAGGTTGCTGGACATGTCTGTTAAATTCTTTATGGAATTGTCCACCTGAGAGAAACCTGTCTTTCTAAAGTGCTGAAGGTTCCTGGGTGGCACAAGTGGTTTGCAATCAGCTGCTAACCTAAAGATTGGCAGTTAAAACGCAATCAGTAGTGATGCACAAGAAAGGCCTGGTGATCTGCTTCAGTAAAAATTACAGCTATTGTTGTT
>NW_004443993.1:6698676-6699841 GCF_000243295.1 Trichechus manatus latirostris
GATGATGGGACCATTTCCATTCCAGTGTGTGTCCTCACACAGAATGTCTGCAGGTTGCTAGCAATAACAGGTGAGTTTGGGGCAGGTATGTTGGTGAGAGACTGAGTCTTCCTCACCAAAGTGATACCCCGTTAGTGGGTTTGGACACAGTTAGTGTTAGAGACCAGGGGTCAGGGACTCATCCTGAGCCAGGTCACCTTTGAAGAGAAAGGGCTAGATTGCCTTAGTCAATCCTCATTAGCCTACTTTGGGACTGTTCTTTTGGGCAAGTGTTTAGATTTGGACATTATTAGATTATTTGATCACCATCCATTTGTCAGTTTATTGTACTGTGGTAGCTGGCAAGTTGCTATGATGATGGAAGCTATGCCACTGGGATTTAAAATATCAGCAGGGTCACCTGTGGTGTACAGGTTTCAGTGGCGCTTCCAGACTAAGACAGATTAGGAAGAAAGGCTTGGTGATCTATTTCCAAAAATCAACCAATAAAAACCTTATGGATCACAACAGAACGTTGTCTAACTCTCTTGCTTTGAACATGTCATCAGGAGTGATCAATGGCTGGAGGAGAACATCATGTTTGGTGAAGTAGAGGGCCAGTGAGGGCGAGGGAAACTCTTGGTGAGATGGATTGGCCCAGTAGCTGCAACAATGGACTTGAACGTGCTGACAATTATGAGGATGATGCAGAACTACACAATGTTTTGATGTACAACAAGCTGCCATGAGTCAGAATCGACTCAATGGCAGCTGACACAAGGTTATTTGAAGCACCAGTTGGAATCCCCAAATCCCAGAGGTGTTTCTGGCCAAGGCTGGGGTTGGACTGTCTGTATGTGACCTCTTTAACCAAACTTGACAGCCAGCAACAAGTGGGGGAGCCCAGTCACCCTGGCCCTCTGGAAGGAAGCAAGTCTGGGAGCCTCTTGCATCTTCTGCACCCTTGCTTCTCTCTTTCCACACCTTGGTATCTGCTTTTAACAAGTTCCTGGTCTCTCAGGTTAAATACCAGTTGCCTGTACTTAGCCCGAGGATGGATGTGGCTCCTATGGTTTCATGCTCTGCACTTCTGGGCATGGAGGGCACGGGTTGGAGCTTAGGAAGGTGGGGGTGGGGAGAGTGTGGTGGGAGATGAGTCCAGGGCTGTGGACAAAGCCAGACCGCA
>NW_004443993.1:6701505-6703898 GCF_000243295.1 Trichechus manatus latirostris
ATCACATCAGATCACAAAATGGTGGACAATCACACAGTACTGGGAATCATGGCCTAGCCAAGGTGACACACATTTTTGGGGGACACAATTCAATCCATAACAGTACCATTTGAGCAGAATCTGATGTGAAATAAGCCCAATGGTTGGGTCAATTGTAATTATTCACATACCTGAAGCACTTCTTGGCTTTCTTTATCTTCCATGTCTCCAAGAGTTGGAATCCTTGGATGGTGCAAATGGTTAACATGCTCAGCCGCTAAGTGAAAGCTGGCAGTTGAAGTTCACCCAGAGGTGCCTCGAAAGAAGGACATAGCAATCTACTTCCAAAAAATCAGCCATTGGTTTTTCAACTGTGCTAGGGAGCACAATGCTCCTTAGAAGCAAGGATGGTGAGACTACGTCTTACATACTTGGATATATTGTCAGGCGGGATCAGTCCCTGGAGAAGGGCATCTTCTTAGTAAAGTAGAGGGTCATCAAAAAAGAGGAAGACCTTCAACAAGATGGATTGACACAGTGGCTGCAACAACGGGCTCAAGCATAACAATGATTGTGAGGATGGCGCAGGACCAGAGAGTGTTTCGTTCTGTAGCACATAGGGTCGCTATGAGTCAGAACCAACTCGATGGCACCTAACGACAACAACAATGGAGCACAGTTCTACTCTGACACACACGGTGTCACCATGAGTTGGAATTGACTTGACAGCAACTTGTGGTATCACCAAGTGGCATAGCAGAGCCCTCATTTTCCTTGGGCAGGGGGTTCTGCTAGGTTATGATTATTAACAAATCCATAGGCTTCTCTTACATAGGCTGGAGGTGGGGGTGGTAAAGGTTTAGCCCTTTCTTTAGAATGTGTGGGTATTCCTTGCCCATTGCCTCCAGCGTAAAGCCTTTGCTGACAATAGGACAAGTCTGTTTGACACGCTGTTATGCTCACCGGCTGTGTTTTTATTTACGTGATACACGGAGGTGGTCAACCAGACATGGGGACAGAGTTCATCCTGGTGGGGCTTTCTGAGCATCTCAAGGTAAAAAGTGTCTTCCTTATCCTCCTTTATAAGTGCCTGGTCATTCTGGCGAGCCACCCCATCAAAATTATCACTCCATTATAAAACTGAGAAAAAACAAACAACTTTGTGTTTCAAAAATTCTTAAAGCCATTCCCATCATTTTAGACTTACCTCTTTCAAAGGCAAAAGATGATAGCTTAAGGGTTGTACAATATCAGCATAAAAGATAAAATTACACCAGTTCTTAAAAATAACCTGAAAGTGAGTGATTAAAGATAAATGCAGGTATATTCCACAGAATAACCTCCCTTGAGTTAGTTAATAAGTAATCTTTTCTCAGTAGAATGCAAAGCCTCTTTCTGTTAATGCCCCAAACTTCATAGAGTGTAGTCCTCCTGCAATGTAATGTTTTCTGGCCCATGGTTGTACAGAACAAGTTTATTTTCACATCAAACTAAATAGAAGATTTTATATAAAACAATGCGTAGAAATTTGAATCTGATGTTCCAAGTACAGTTGGTAGAATATCAGAATCACTGGTGTGGGTTTAATTGTGCCCCCCCCCCCATTAGAATCCACCCAGTGGCTCTGCGAGAGAAGGACCTGGCAATCTGCTTCTGTAAAGATTACAGCCAAGAAAACCCCATAGGGCAGTTTTACTTTGTCACATGGGGTCGCCGTGAGTTGGAATTGACTCGATGACACCTACCACCACCACCACCAAAATATGTATTGGAATCCTAACCCATATACCTGTGGATGTAATCTAATCTAATGTAATATAATCACCCTCCATGATGCAATGTAATATAATTAATCAACCTGTTGAGGTCATACCAGTGTAGGGTGAATCCTGAACCTAATCACTTCTGAGCAATATAAAGAGCAGCATAGACACACAGATGAACACACACAAACTGGGAAAGACAGACATCGTCTACAAGCCAAGGAACCAAGGAATGATGAGGACTACCTACAAGGAGGGGGCCCTGGTGGTGCAGTGGTTAAGAGCTATGGTGAGAAGGAATGGACACAACCAAGGCCCTAATTTGGATTTCTAGCTTCCAGAACTGGGAGAAAATAAATTACTGTTTTTGAAAGCCACCCAGTGTGGTGTTTCTGTTATAGCAGCACTAGGTAACTAAGACAATCACTAATAGAATTTTTGAAGTGTCCCAAGTGATAACAAAAGAGAGTAATTATCTCTGATACCGTTGGCGCTAAGAGAAATATAACATCAAATTCAATGTCACACTCTGATGTTGTGTACTTGTCCTGAGTTTCCCAGGGCCTTCTGTATTTTGGCTAAAGCAAAGGTTAATGTTGTACAATGAGTTCCCCAAAAGCTGACAGGGTGAAAAAAATTCTGGAGAAGGAA
>NW_004443993.1:6704793-6705970 GCF_000243295.1 Trichechus manatus latirostris
ATAAAAGAACCTTTGAAGAGAATTTAAACCCACTGCATACTGTTACTTCAGCTGACTTTTTTTTTTCCATAGCAAGACTTTCTCAAAGAAGGAAGCAGTATGTTGAATTACTTTCTTATGCAATCTCCTTATCTCCATTCAGACTGTAACAGTTTGTGGACCAACTGCTTTGAGTACTGGTCTAGAGTCCTTCTGGAAAGAGTATTTCATGATGAATGTCAAATTCAACTGATTATGTCTGGCTGGGTGGAGTACAGAGTTGAGAAGCTCCATCCAGGCTTAAGTGGTAGAGACTAATGAGAACAATGACTAAGGTATGCCATGGGGTTGGGAGTAGACAGTGGTGGCATGGTACCAAGAATTTGTTGATCATTACGTATTATACATCAGCCCTACTTCCACCCTAGTTGTATCTTGTTGCTTCTTGCCTGATTCATCTTTGTTTTGAGCAGCACTCCTGGTAACTCACTATGCATTGGCCTTGAGTGCCTATCTTCGACATCCTACAGTCGGCAGCCCTGTCTAGGGTAGCCTGACTCTCTGGTCTCTGCCCTTTCCCTGGCTCTGGCCATAGACACATAACAAACTCATAGGCATTGTTATGGATTGAATTTTGTCCCCCCAGAATATGGTTTGTAAATTCTAACCTCTATGCCTGTGGTTATAATCCCATTTGGGAATGGTTACCTTTGTTGTGTTAATGAGGCAGGATTAGCGTAGGGTGTGTTTGGAGTCAATCTCTCAAAAGAGCAGATTAGGACAAGCAAGCAAGCAGAGATGGGGAAAGAGAGATGCCAAGCCACATAAAAATAGCCCAGGAGCAAAAGCTCAGAGAAAAGTCTCTTCCTCCAGAGCCGACAGAGAGAGAAGGCTTTCCTCTAGAGTTGGTACCCTGAATTCAGACTTCTAGCCTCCTTAACTGTGAGAAAATAAACTTCTGTTTGTTAAAGCCACCCATTTGTGGTATTTCTGTTGTAGCAGCATTAGATGACTAAGATGGGCACTGTCTTGCAGGGATTTTATATTAAAACAAGAAGAGAAATGCTCAGATGCATCATGCATAAACTCATTTAGTTTATTGCAAGGTGATCATGACAATGCACACAGGTAAGACCCCAAGACATTCACGTAGACCTGGAGAACCAGGGTAGGGGAAGTTTAGTCCAATAATTAAAGT
>NW_004443993.1:6708010-6718825 GCF_000243295.1 Trichechus manatus latirostris
CTGGTGAGTCAGAGTGAGAGCTTGGCACCCAGGGCTTGTGGGGGTCTTAGGGGTCTAGGCATGATTTAGGAGACATAGTGGCAGGACAGATCCAAAGAATTTCTGTTTTTGTTTTCCATAAACATGCTAGAATGAGTCCATACAGGTATTTGGATAGAAAGAAGGCTTCCGGTCTACCTCTCTGGCAGTACCTACCTTGCAGGCAGATGTCCAGATGTTAGACCGAATGCTACTTTTTTGTCCATTATCACTACTGGGAACCAAGCGGGCCAGACCTCTAGACATAGGAACATCACCATGTTGATGCTCATGCTTGACCTTCTATAAGGGTTGCCCAAAACATTGAAGTGAGGAGATCTGACCGAGACTGTGGGACTGGGACCAAAGCAACTGCCTGGCATAGGTTGGGGGCATCTTCAGGCCACCTTCTGGGGCCTGGCTAGCCACAACAGTGGTCTTCTGGAGGAGTTCTCAGCTCTGAACTCCAGGGCAGAAGAACTGAGCATTCGCTCCAAGAAAGAGACAGCATCCAGAGTAGAGGGAACTCAGGATTTGGAATCAGAACAGATGGGGGTCCAAATCGTAGCCCACCCTCTTAGTAGCTGTGTGACTTTTGGTAAGTCACTTACCCTCTCTGAGTTCATTAGTCTATACCATTAGCTTCAACAAAAATATTGATTCTCTCGGAGAATTTACTCACTCAACACGTATTTATTGAGCAAGACTTGCCACTGAGCGTTGAGCTGTTGTAGTAACTGAATGTGAGCAGTATATAAACAATGTAAGTGACAGTGTGCTGCAAATTCTTATCTGGGTTGGGTCATCTCATGGTGACTCCCAAGTCAATTCTTTGATGATTCTCCTAAATAATCATTTAATTATTATTATTAATTACCATCATAAATAATCATTATTTACTCATTTTTAATTGGGACCCAAGACCTATCCATGGTGGAAACTGATGAGTTTTATTGGCAACGAGATCACTCAGTTTTAGCAAAGGGACTCCAAGCCCAAACTTTTTCATCACTGAGGAAAATGGAGGAAGGGAAGAAGTAAAACGACTTAGAAACTTGTCAAAGGGGCTCACACCAAAGGCAAAGAATTGACTTAAGAGTCACCGTGAGATGACTCAACGCACATAAGAATGAATCATGACCTGGATCTGCCCAGCCTGGCTTGCCTGAATGGTGGTGGTGGTGGATGGGTGTGTGGAAATAGTTTTTTCCAAAAGAGGTTCTAGGGGAAGAGTGTCTCGAAAGTTCAGGACAAAGCAGGACATGAGGGAATCACAACTGGATTAGAGGAACTGCTGCCTGAAGATTCCAGAACCAGGCTTTTTAGATGTGTCAATAGCAATGGGAACACCTGGGAACCCTGGAAGGAAAGGTAAGTTGGGGGCACACAGTGTTGAGTGTGTGTGTTTAAGACAGACAGAGAGAGAGAGACACCAGATGAGGGTCCTGGAAAGCAGCAGGATTAGAGGTACCAGTGGTGCGACCATCATGTTGTATCCCACACCCAAAAGTCAACCTGCGTGACCTCTCCCTGAGAGAGTTCCAGAGACCCAAGGCAGATCCTAGGGAGCTGTTGGCTCAGATGCCTTCCCCACCTGCCAAAAGCGTCATGGTGCCTGATGCCAGGACAAACATCAGCCCAAGAACCATTCCGGAGTGGACCATGGGCCCTGTGGGATGGTGGGTGTGGCTCATGGCCAGACTGGACACAATCACCCATTAGCCAAAAAAATCATAACTTCCTGGTGAAGGGGAGTCAGAGATTGCATGTGTGTGTGTGTGTGTGTGTATGTGTGTGTGTGTGAAGTAATTCCTGAAAGCTCTATTACAATGTTAGGGGAGAGAGGCGTGGAATGTGGAGGGAAAAATACGGGCTTTGGAATCAGGTCAATAATTTATTCAAATCTTTTCTCTATTACTTCCTTGCTGGATGATGCTGAAGAAGTCACTATGCGTCTCTGAGTCTCTGTTTTTTCATCTAAAAAATACAGATAAATCGTAATACCTGTGGGCTGTGTTGTTTTGAGGGTGAAAAGAATTGAGCCTGTAAAACACTTAGCCCAATGCCTGCTTCACAGTGAGCCCACCACTGGGTGGGGCTATATGAATGGAGAGGAGCCCTGGTGGCACAGTGGTTAGCTGCTCAGCTGCTAACCAAAAGGTTAGCGGTTCGAACCCACCCAGTGGCTCCACAGGAGAAAGATCGGATGATCTGCTCGCATAAAGATTACAGCCTAAAAAACCCTATTGGGCAGTTCTACTCTGTCACATGGGGTTGCTGTGAGTTGGAATGGACTTGACAGCACTGAACAGCAACAGCAATAACATGTGTGGACACAGCAGGACCAGGTTCATTTGGATACTTACATAACCCTTGGCAGGGGTCTGCAGTAAACGCTATTTTATCAGCTGGGACACTGGATGACTGGAGGGACAGTTTGGCTATAAGTTGGCAACAAGTTTTAAGCATTAATTTTCTTTTTTTTGCCTATATAAACCTGTTGCGGTCAAGTTGATTCTGACACATAGCGACCCCGTGTGTTAGAGAGTAAAACTGCTTCATAGGGTTTTCATGGCTATGATCTTTGTGGAAGCAGATTGCCAGGCCTTTCTTCTGTGGGCACTGCTGGGTGGGTTTGAACTGCCAACCTTTTGGTTGGTACGGAAATCACGAGTTATTCCCAGGATTTAGGTTAAGTCTGAATGTAATGCAATTTTAAAATAAATATCTGGAAGAGGAACTGCCAGGTGAACTATCTCCAGATCATCGTAAGCTCATCTTCACTGAAACTCTAAGCCAGTGGTTCTCAACTAGGGGCAATTTTGCCCCACCCGAGGGGATATTTGGCAATGTCTGGTGCCAATTTTCACTGTCGTGATTGTGAGGCGATACTGACTTCTAGAGGAGAGACACCAGGATGTTACTGAACATCCTACAACGCACAGGATAGTCCCCCACCACAAAGAAGTAAACCAAAAAACCAAACCCTTTGCCATCGAGTTGATTGCAACTCATGGCACCCCCAGGTGTGACAGAGTAGAACTGCTCCATAAGGTTTTCTTGGCTGTAATCTTTACAGAAGCAGTTCACTGGGCCTTTTTTCTGTGGAGCGGCTGGGTGAATGTCAACTGTCAACCTTTTGGTTAGCAGCCAACTGCAAGCCGTTTGAGCCATCTGGGTGCTGCAAATGGTTAATGTGCTTGGCTGCTAACCAAAAAGTTTGAGGTTTGAGCCCACCCAGAGGCGCCTTGGAAGAAAGTCTTGGCAATTCACTTCTGAAAATCAGCCACTAAAAACCCTATGGAGCACAGGTCTACTCTGATACACATGGGGTTGCCATGAGTTGGAATTTACTTAATGGCAACTGGTTTTTTAACAAAAAAATTATCCATCTCCAGATGTCAATAGTGTCAAGGCTGAGAAGCCTGATCTAAGCCAATGGGGCTAGGGGAGGAAATGAATGGACTTCAAAGACCCTGCTAATGGATCTCAGAGGCCGGAGTAGGGTAAGATGGGTTTCTACCCAGTAAGGACAAGGTAGCCAGTGTCACTGAGCAGCATCAGGAAGGGTGAGATGAAAAGGGTCAGGCTTGACTGTCAAAGGGGCCATAATGTTGATGAATAATAGCAATAAGCCAGCATTTGCTGAGAATGTCTTACATGCCTGGCATTGTGCTAAGCACAGGTCATCCAGCCAGTGATCTCTTTTTCTTTTTTTTTTAACCAAGATTTATTGAGCCCCTGCTTGAGTTCATGACTGTGCAAGAAAATACAAAAGAAAATAGATACAACCCGGTCCTGATCTTGAGGAGTTCAAAGTCAAGTATCAGAGCTATATCAAGACACAGATAATGAAAAGGGTTTATGTGTTTACAAGAAGGGCTAGAAGAAGTTTAAACAAAGTATTAAACAAACAAACAACAAAAAAGCAAACTCGTTTCTGTTGAGTAGATTTCAATTCATGGCAACCCCATGCGTGACAGAGTAGAACTGCTCCATAGGTTTTTTTTTTTTTTTAATTAAAAAAATTATTTTTGTTGGCAATATGCACAACCAAACATTCATCCATTCACAATTTCTACACGTACAGTTCAATGACATCGGTCATATACTTCACAGTGTGTCACTCTTCTCACTATCTCTATGCATATTTTTTCATCGCTATTAATTTAAACTCTCTACCCCTCAAAGTTCTCATCTGTGTTTTAGATTAACTGTTGTCAGTTTACACTCATATAGATAATTCTTTATAACAGCTCCATGCTCAAGGCAAACATTATTAATTGGGCTAAACTGCTGTTTAGTTTAATGATGGCTTCATGGATCCATGAGGTTTTCTTGGCTGTGATCTATATGGAAACAGATCACCAGGCCATTCTTCTGTGGTGCCGTTGAGTGGGTTTGAACTGCTAACCTTTAGGCTAATAGTCAAGCGCAAAATGTTTACCCCATCGAGGGACCTTATACAAAGTATTATAGGAGTACAAAAGAATGAGCAACTGAGTTTTCAGAGATGAGGGAAAGTTTCATAAGGAAGCCGTCCCTTTAAGACAAGTCTCAAAGTATTAGCTGGAGTTCAGTTGCTGCACAAGATGGAAGAACAAACCAGGCAGGGGAAATGGTGCTTAAAACTATATAGAAGGAAGAGATTGCATTCACCAGCCAGCGATCTTTAATACTTTTTCCCTCTAGAGAAGTTTGAGGCCTGGTGGTGCAGTGGTTAAGCATTCGGCGGCTAACCAAAAGGTTGACAAGTTCGACTATGAGTCGGAATCGACCTGACGGCAATGGGTTTGTTTGTTTGGGTTTCTAGAGAAGTAGTCATATTTAAAATTTATTGAGCACGTGCCGCGTGATGGGCACTAAACTTTTACAGTCTTCCTTTCAATTCATCTTCACAGCAATGCTTGTAACACAGATCATTGTCAGCCATCTTATGCATGAGAAAACTGATGTAGAAGAACTTCCCAAGGTCACATTGCTACAAGGTGGCTAGGCTGGGATCCAAGTCCATTTTAATCTGACTCCTGGGTGTCCTCTCTTTTTCTTTTTGTTGTGGTGATAATATACACAGCAAAACATACGCCATCTCAAAAAATTCTACATGCACAATTCAGTGATATCGAGTACATTCTTCAAGTTGTACAACCATTCTCACTACCCTTTTCCAAATCATTCCACCACTATTAACATAAACTCAATGTCCTCTAAGCAAAAACTTCCCCTTTCCCCCTCCCTCCCACCCCTGGTAGTCACGAGTAATCTTGGGTTTCTCTGTATTTGCTTACTTCATCTAAGTGAGAGGATAGTATTTGTCCTTTTGTGTCTGGCTCATTTCACTCCGCATGATGTTTTCAAGGTTCATCCATGCTGTGGCCTGCGTCAGGACTTCCTTTCTCTCTATGGCTGAGTAGTATTCGACTGTGTATATATATATAGATATATATCACACTGTGTTTATCCATTTCTCTGTTGATGGACATTTCAGTTGTTTCTACCTTTTGGCTATTGTGAATAGCGCTACAATGAACACTGGTGTACAGATTTCTGTTTGAGCTCCTGCCTTCACTTCTTCTTGTATTAGGATTGCTGGGTCATATGGTAGTTCTATATTCAACTTTTTGAGGAGCCATTAAACTGTTTTCCACAGTGACTGCACCATTTTACATTTCCACCAGCAATGGATGAGGGTTGCAATTTCTCCTGTACCTCGAAATTTTGACTGCAAGTGTCAGTAGTTAGCTCTTGACTGAGTTGTGCCAAGTGTCCCATTCAAGGACGCATGTTGCTGCTCTCCCATACTATCCTTTTGACAGACATTATTAATCGATGATAGCTTTTTTACTCCTGATTCTAGTTGTGGCCTGATGACTCTTCTCAAGACAGCAAACCAGACAGCCACTCCCAATTGATGGCAGTTGGCATGTGGGATGAAACTATTTGCCATCGTCTCCCAAAGGTCTCTTTGCCAAAGACCTCCTGTTTTTCCTGCAGTTAAAGTATGCTGCATGAAGCATGGGGGATGTGAACCAATCAGTGGCCTCAGACTTCATTCTGGTGGGGCTTTTCAGTCACTCAGGCCTCGTCAGCTCCTTTTCTCCCTGGTGGCTGTCATGTTCATCATGGGCCTTCTGGGCAACACCATCTTGCTCTTCCTCATCCGCATGGACTCCCACCTGCACACACCCATGTACTTTCTGCTCAGCCAACTCTCTCTGTTTGATGTTGGCTTCCCACTGGTCACCATCCCCAACATCGCGGCTGACTTCCTGCAGGGAGAGGGTTCCATCTCCTTCGAGGGCTGTGCAGCTCAGATATTCTTCTTGACAATGATGGGTGTGGCTGAGGGCGTCCTGCTGGCCCTCATGTCCTATGACCGTTATATTGCCGTGTGCTACCCCCTGCAGTATCCTATGCTCATGAGACGCCAGGTATGCATGCTCTTGGTGGGCGCCTCCTGGCTGGCAGGTGTGCTCAATGCCTGTGTCCAGACCTCCATCACCCTGCACTTCCCCTACTGTGCCTCCCGCATTGTGGACCACTTCTTCTGCGAGGTACCCACCCTGCTGAAGCTCTCCTGCACAGACACGTCGGCCTACGAGTTGGCGCTGTCCATCTCTGGGGTGCTGATCCTTGTGCTTCCCCTGTCCCTCTTCGGCGCCTCCTACGGCCATGTACTGGGGGCTGTTCTACGCATGCACTCAGATGAGGCCCAACATAAGGCCATCACCACCTGCTCCTCACACATCACCGTGGCGGGACTTTTTTATGGCGCAGCTGTGTTTATGTATATGGTGCCTGGTGCCTACCACAGCCCACACAAGGACAATGTGGTCTCTCTCTTCTACAGCCTCGTCACTCCCATACGCAATCCCCTCATCTACAGCCTGAGGAACCGGGAGGTGAGGATGGCTTTAGTCAAAGTGCTTAACAGAGCTGGACTTAGGCTGAAGTGATGACCACACAGGGGGCTCCTGGGATGGTACCAGTGGCCCTCCATCAAACCCATCTCCCCAAAGCACCCATTTGTGGTACAGCTGCTAAGGTCTTAGGTCCAAGGCTACATGTCTGTCCAGCTCCTCCCAGATCCATGTCTACTTGGGTTCACATTTCTCCCGCAGACTTGTGGAAAGAAAAGGTAACATTCCTAATCACTTTAAATATATTCTTTCACTACTTTTTCCACAAATGAGAGGACCTACGCTGTAGAGATGAGATTTCCCTGTTATTGAATTGATAATTATACTGGTAACAACTCACATTTGTTGCCCACTTAATCTGCTGAGTATATGTCACTTCGTTCTCATGAAGGTTTTGTGATATAGGGACCATAATGTTTTATGTGTAAACAAAAATGAGATTCAAAAAGGGAGAGTAACACCAATGTCCACATGAAGTAGCAGAGTGGTACTTGATCCCAAGATCCTCTGATACCAAAGATATTCCCCAAACCACTGTGCTATATTGACTGCTGAGCTTAGGTCTGATAACTGCAATGGATTAACATGTTTGTGTGTGTCGGGGGGTTGGACCAGGAAATATCTTACAGGCTACCAAATTCTTGAAGATAAGAGTTACTGCTTTGAATGATGATGGAGGTCAAACTTAATAGTATTTGTAAAATATTTGTTAAAATTTGGGGTTTATTAAGATGTTCACTATCAATTATGTTCTGGCCATTTTTATCAAGAGCAATGCAGAGGGAGCAGCTGCTTCCCCAGTGTGAGTTTTGCTTCCCACTATCTCTGTGACTACTTAATTGTACTAAGTATGCACCCCAGGGGAGGGAGTTTCTCCCGGTGAATCTTAACCCTTTGTATCATTAATCAGAAAATGCAGGCTTACACAATCTTGTAGCTAGAGGGGAAGGAATGTTTTTTCTGGTTACGCGCATCTCGGTCACAGGATAGGCTAAGCAGTTTGCACCTGAGCAAAGACACCTTCCTGGTACCAAGATGGCCAGGCCGTCTACACCTGAACAAAGGCACCTTCTTCTTTTCCCATGCACTTCAGCACATATATCCCTCCAGTTTAAGGTATATAAGCCCCAAGTCCCTTTATCTCTTCATCTTTCACCTAGAATACATCGTGGGGTGTGCATAGAGGAGGTTTCCTTTTCAACGCCCTGGGATGACAGTGCGAGGGAGACTGACCCCATGATGATTCTTACTCAGTTCCTCTTTGTTCCAATTACTGTGTAAGTAATAAAGCTTGTGAAAATGCCACTGGGTAATGTTAATTATTGCTGAGAGCTACGGCCCTGCAAGAGCTCATTTTTCATCTTTGTCTCACTGCAAGCAACTGAAAAAGTTTTTTGGTGGTTCTGAATTACATTTTTTGTGGAAAAATGTGCAGATTGGTGGTTTCCAGTAGCTGGATGAAGGGAGGAATGGGAGGGGGAAACTGCCTGTTGGGTAAGGGGTATTATTTTGGGTTGATGATAACAGTTTAGAACTAGACAGAGGTGGTGGTTGCAGAACGTTGTGAATGGACTAAATGTCACTGAGCTATTCAATTTAATATGGTTAATTTTATGTTATGCGGATTTTACCTCAATAAAGAATTCTCTCAAGCATGATATTTGGACAAAAAATAATAGCAAAAACAAAACCAAAAAACAATAGACTGATGGAAGGGAACACAGAGGTCAGAGACATTTCCATGTATATGTACGTGAACACTAAGTATGGGATGAAGACAGCATTTAAAAACATTTGCACAATGATGATTTAGTAAGATATTTGTGGAGAATAGATTATATTTTTGTAAAAAATTTAAGTCGACCAATTAAATGTTGAGGTCCCTGGGTGGTAAAAATGGTTTGTGCTTGATCACTAACATAAATTTTGGCACAGTGGAAAAAAGGCCTGGTGATCTGCCTCTGTAAGATTGCAGCCAAGAACTCCCTATGGAGCTGTTATAGTCTATAATATATGGGGTCTCCATAAGTTGGAATCAACTTGACAGCAATAGGAAAGAATTATATCTTGCCTTCTGAAAAAATTCTGAATATATTATAAGGCTAAAATTAAAATGGAAAACTCTAAAAAATAAGAAGAAAACAGAAAACTAAGCATATATATAAATTAGATATTTCACTGAAATATAAATGTTTACAGTGTCTCTCAGTTGTTGTTAGGTGCCGTCAAGCTGGCTCTGACTCATAGTGACCCTATGTACAACAAAATGAAACACTGCCTGGTCCTGCACCATCCTCACAATCGTTGTTATACTCGAGCCCATTATTGCAGTCACTGTGTCAGTTCATCTTGTTGAGGGTCTTCCTCTTTTTTGATGACCCTCTACTTTACCAAGCATGATGTCCTTCTTCAGGGAACTGGTCCCTCCTGATAACATGTCCAAAGTATGTGAGTCGAAGTCTCATCATCCTTGCTTTTAAGGAGAATTCTGGTTGTACTTCTTCCAAGACAGATTTGTTCATTCTTTTGGCAGTCCAAGGTATATTCAATATTCTCCGCCAACACCATAATTCAAAGACATCAATCCTTCTCTGGTCTTCCTTATTCATCGTCCAGATTTTGCATGCATATGAGGCAATTGAAAATACCACGGCTTGGGTCAGGCCCACCTTAGTCTTCAAGGTGACATCTTTGCTTTTTAACACTTGAAAGAAGTCTTTGCAGCAGATTTGCCCAGTGCAATGTGTCTTTTGATTTCTTGACTGCTGCTTCCATGGGTGATGATTGTAGATCCAAGTAAAATGAAATCCTTGACAACTTCGATCTTTTCTCCATTTGCCATGATGTTGCTTATTGGTCCAGTTGTGAGGATTTTTGTTTTCTTTATGTTGAGGTGTAATCCATGCTGAAGGCTGTAGTCTTTAATCTTCATCAGTAAGTGCTTCAAGTCCTCTCCACTTTCAGCAAGCAAGGTTGTGTCATCTACATAACGCAGATTGTTAATGAGTTTTCCAGTCTTCCTCCAATCCTAATGCCCTGTTTTTCTTCATATAGTCCAGCTTCTCGGATTATTTGCTCAGCATACAGATTGAATAAGTATGGTGAAAGGATATAACTCTGACGCACATCTTTCCTGACTTTTAACCATACAGTATCCCCTTGTTTTGTTTGAACAACTACCTCTTGATCTACGTACAAGTTTCTCAAGAACACAATTAAGTGTTCTGGAATTTCCCATGTTTCTCAGTGTTATCCATAATTTGTTATGATCCACAAAGTTGAATGCCTTTGTATAGTCAATACACTCAGTAAAAGAAAATGTAGAAATCAATTCAAAACAACATTTTTGATGATAGCATGTTAATATGAGATAACATTTGTTCATGAGTCATGAAGGCTGGTTAGGGTAGTTGTACACAGGATGTTAAGAGAGAGAGAGAGGACTTGTTGAAAAATAAAGAAGTAAAGCAATTTCAGTTATTTCATGATATGTGATTGCAAAAAACAGGGTGGTCTATTGTTCAAAAGTCTAAAAATGTGATAGAGACTTGTGAGAGAAATCCATAGAACACCTATTTCCCCTGGAATCAATTTTATCCCTAAGTTCTTCAAAGAGTTGTTATCAGGCTTTATCAGAAAAATGTAGCACTTTGGGGCAAAGATGCAGCCTAGTAGCCCTGCACTGGAGGTCAAGATGGCGAAGATCTCCATGGCCACCATGGCTCTCCCCTTGGTACTCTGGTAGACAGGGAGGAAGGTGACCCAGACTCTTGCAGAACACCAGCATGCTGAACCTCAGGAACCTGGCTTCACTGGAGGTGTCAGGCAGGTTCCTGGCCAGGCTAAGATGTCTTAGTTATCTAGTGCTGCTGTAACA
>NW_004443993.1:6718925-6719930 GCF_000243295.1 Trichechus manatus latirostris
TTTATGTTGAGGTGTAATCCATGCTGAAGGCTGTAGTCTTTGATCTTCATCAGTAAGTGCTTCAAGTCCTCTCCACTTTCAGCAAGCAAGGTTGTGTCATCCACATAACGCAGATTGTTTATGAGTTTTCCAGTCTTCCTCCAATCCTAATGCCCTGTTCTTCTTCATATAGTCCAGCTTCTCGGACTGTTTGCTCAGCACACAGATTGAATAAGTATGGTGAAAGGATATAACTGATGCACATCTTTCCTGTCTTTTAACCACACAGTATCCCCTTGTTTTGTTTGAACAACTACCTCTTGATCTACATACAAGTTTCTCATGAACACAATTAAGTGTTCTGGAATTTCCCATTTTTCTCAGTGTTATCCATAATTTGTTATGATCCACACAGTTGAATGCCTTTGTAGAGTCAATACGCAGATAAATATCTCTCAGTAAAAGAAAATGTAGAAATCAATTCAAAAGCAACATTTTTGATGATAGCATGTTAATCTGAGATAACATTCCTGTTTATGAGTCATGAAGGCTGGTTAGGGTAGTTGTACACAGGATTAAGAGAGAGAGAGAACTTGTTGATAAATAAAGAAGTAAAGCAATTTCAGTTATTGCATGATATGTGATTGCAAAAAACAGGGTGGTCTGTTGTTCAAAAGCTTAAAAATGTGATAGAGACTTGTGAGAGAAATCCTTAGAACACCTATTTCCCCTGGAATCAATTTTATCCCTAAGTTCTTTAAAGAGTTGTTATCAGGCTTTATCAGAAAAATGTAGCACTTTGGGGCAAAGATGCAGCCTAGCAGCCCTGCACTGGAGGTCAAGATGGAGAAGATCTCCATGGCCACCATGGCTCTCCCCTTGGTACTCTGGTAGACAGGGAGGAAGGTGACCCAGACTCTTGCAGAACACTAGCATGCTGAACCTCAGGAACCTGGCTTCACTGGAGGTGTCAGGCAGGTTCCTGGCCAGGCTAAGATGTCTTAGTTATCTAGTGCTGCTGTAACA
>NW_004443993.1:6721055-6722936 GCF_000243295.1 Trichechus manatus latirostris
TTTCAAAAGTTCCTCATTCTACAGTGTTTACCTTTGCCTTCATTGTGCACACTGGCCTCTTCAGATGTAATACTCAGACACACCACATTAAGACTCTCCCTTGATGACCCAGGGAGAATGCTTTAAGCTGCAGGTAAGACAAAACCCAATCAAACTGAATCTTTAGCACATGATGAGTCTAGGTTGATGTATGCTGTGGCTCAGTAACATTGCTAAACACTGAGATTCCTACTAACTCTTTCCTCTACTGTCCCCAGTGTACTCCTCACGATTGGTCTTGTACTATCACAATTTACAATATTTTCATGGAGAAATCAGGGCTAAAATTTCCCTATTCTCACTCAGATTGAGAGAGAAAAAAGTGTCACATAGCTCTCTGAAGTGTGAGGATGCCTTCCCCCAAAATTTAGTCCAGCTCTTCTTGAAGTCTCTAGCCATAAAGATGGTTGTTGTTAGGTGCCTGTCATGGATTGAACGGTGTCCCCAAAAAATATCTGTCAACTTGTCTGGGTCATGATTCCCAGTATTGTATGATTGTGTAATCTGATGTGACTTCCTTATGTGTTGTAAACTCTATCACTATGATGAGGTTATATGTGATCTCCTTATGTGTTGTAAATTATACCACTGTGATGAGGTTATACTGATGAAGTTTACAAGATTAGATAATGTCTTAATCCAACCTCTTTTGAGATATAAAACAGAAGCGAGCAGAGACACAGGGGAACCTCATACCACCAAGAAAGCAGTGCTGGGAGCAGAGCACGTCCTTTAGACCCGAGGTTCCTGCACACAGAAGCTCCCAGACCAAGGGAAGATTGATGACATAGACCTTCCTCCAGAGCCGACAGAGAAAGCGTTCCCCTGGAGCTGATGCCCTGAATTTGGACTTGTAGCCTACTGGACTGTGACAGAATAAACTTCTCTTTGTTAAAGACATCCACTCGTGGTATTTCTATTACAGCAGCACTAGATGACTAAGACAGTGCTGTTGAGTCAATTCTGACTCATAGAGACCCTATGTACAACAAAACAAAACTCTGCCTAGTCCAGCCATAAGGGACTGTCCTCCCACCTTTTTTTTTCATAAGTCAATCACAGGTTAAAGTGCTGGGAATTCATGTTGATCATAGGTACCATGACTAGTTCTGAACTTTGGGTTGACTCCCCCCAAGACTCATGAGCTACGGGGTAGAGGGATGGATGTCAGAACATTCTTTAGGATTTGGTGGGAAGTTATGAAGGAGGGATGCTGTGGAGGCAATGGTTGCATCTGTTGTGTCAATCCATCTCATTGAGGGCTTCCCTTGTTTTCCCTGACCCTCTGTTTTACCAGTCATGATGTCCTTTTCTAGCGATTGGTCTTTCCTGTTGATGTGGTTAAAGTAAGATGAAGTCTCGCCATCCTCACTTCTAAGCAGCATTCTGGTTGTATTTCTTCTAAGACTGATTTGTTCACTCTTCTGGCCAATTAGAAACCAAACCGATTGCTATTGAGTTGATTCCAACTCACAGCGACCCTATAGGACAGGTTAGAACTGTCCCATAGGGTTTCCAAGAATGAAATCTTTATGGAAACAGACTGCCACCTCTTTCTTCTCTGGAGCGGCTGGTAGATTCATACTGCCGACCCTTTGGTTAGCAGCTGATTGCTTTATTCACTCTGCCACCAGGGATCCTCTGTTCTTCTGGCAGTCCATAGTGTAGTCAATATTCTTTGACAACACCACAGTTCAAATGCATCAATTCTCCTGTCTTCCTTTTTCATTGTCTAGGTTTTGCATAGACCAACGACTTCTTCATTGCAAATACCTTTTTTTACCAACATAAATGGCAACTATATACATGGACCTTGCCAGAAGGAATACACGGGAATCAAAT
>NW_004443993.1:6753947-6756508 GCF_000243295.1 Trichechus manatus latirostris
TCCTTTGATTTTTAATTTATCTATTTTGTCTGTTGTTGCTTGTGTTTTTGGTATTGTAATCTGTCTTCAGAACCTGTCTATGTTCAGGAGGAAGGATGAGAATAACCAAGATCAGTACAAAGCTGGTCCCTATGAGGTGGAGATCAGACATACTTCTGCACTCCCAAATCTTCACTATTTCTGCCACCAGCCGTCCCCGCCATAGCACTGTCTGCTTTTCCTCTGGGTTCAGTAATTGCTGGCAGTGGCCACACAGAACTCACCATACTCACAATTATGTGGTTCTTTAGGGAAGTAACAAGCTACAACTCAGGATCAGGATCAACCTGGAAGTAACAGGATACAACTCAGGATGCAGTTCGGCAATCAGGACAGCTTCCAACCAAGACAGCTCTCAGCTTCTTAGTCGTGCCTGCAGACAGGTGGTCCTTCTCTTGGCCATGCCAACTGACAGGCCCTTTTCTGGGACTCTGCCCTGCTTGGACAAGTCTTGCAAATCTTTAGCTCCACAAACAAGTGCCCGGAAGCACCCCACTCGGCCAGCATGCCTCCTGCCCAAAGGCGCTCAGCCCTCTCTCATTCGATGGGTTGACAAGCCCACTGTAGCAGCCTCACTCAGCGGGCCAGCAACACTACCTTATCCGTCTGCCAATCCCATGGTTACCACCACTCGTACTACTGCCACCATTTCACTGCTGCTGGGCTTTGCTGTGGTTGCCACTGTTTCTTGCTGTCTTGCACCATATTCAGTGTTAGGGCTCTCTCTCCTGGGTATAGGAGGTTTTCTAGCATAGGAACCCTAAGTCCAAAGGATGCGCTCCACTCTAGGCTCCTCTTGATGTTAGGGAGGTCCCCCTCAACTTCTGTGGGATTAGCCCTTACATTCAATTTCAAGGCATGGCCCTTCTAGCCAGACTGAAAATTGACCAATTTCCTTGGTAGACCACAATCACTCAATTTTCATAGTAATCGATCAGTTCTCTCAAGGTTATTTAATCCTATTGGGTGGTTTCACGTCCTTATTTGCATAGTGTACAGAACAATCCCTGCAAAATGCATAAAATAGACCAATCACAAATGAGGCCATGGCCCAACTAATTATCTCTGGTAGAATTATAAGCACAAGGCCAAAAAGATGATACATAAGAGAAACCCATTGCACCACAGGTATCGTATCTAAGAATCCATTGTTGAAAACTAGTGTGTGAGGAAAATAAATGTTCTTACATTTTAAAACTGTAAAAATATTGCATGTTTCCAAAAGTTCAAAAATGGGTAGAGGAAAAATGATCATCAACACCATTTGTAACCTCAACATTGGCAAAAAAAAATGTGGTACCTTTTCTTTTTCCCTTTTCTTCCCTAGAGATAGATATGCTAGAAGTACTCCCTTTTTGGAGACATGACTGGTAATGTAGTCACTGCAGGCCAAATTGAAACCTTCATTCAAAACTGCTAAATTCAAAAAAGAGGTAAATCTTACCTAGGCCTCCACTGACTTGAAGAAAGCATACATGTGGATTAGAGACTTTATAACACTTCACTTGAAGGAAAGAAAGCCGGGAAGACCAAGACTGGAAATATAGGATATAGAATATGCTTTGCATAGTGTAGTTTTAGAGGTAGAGCTCAAATCAGTTTACCTATTTCTTGACTTTTTGTTGATTCACTGCCCTTCACAATAATATTCAGTATGTATTAAATTTCTTCACAAAATGTACATCTTCAGCTTAGCAAAAGTTTAGCCATGAAAATTAGGATGAGAAAAGTATACCACTCGCACATACATATGCATACATGCGCACACACACAACATGCCACACAGGCGTGTGTGCACATGCATGTTGTTGCCTGTGGATGCTGTAGACAGAGATAAGAGTACAGGCTTCTGGAGCATCGTTTTCCCTAGTGAATCTTCCAAAAGCTTAGGAAGAGCAACTGAATCAGAATGAAGAGTAAATTATTAGTCATCATTTCACTTTCAGGAATCAGAGTGATTCACATTTCCTCAGGTACTTCTGTCAAGCCTTCAGGAGGTCAAAGACACATAACAGGAGGGAAATTACACACACACAATAAAAACAAAAAACCCAATTGCCCTCGAGTCGATTCCGACTCATGGCAACTCTACATGTTTCAGAGTAGAACTGCACTCTGTAGGGTTTTCAAGGCTGTGACCTAAAAAAAAAAAAAAGAAAAAAAAAACCTTCTGAATTCTCCTAGTTCAGAATCTCAGATAATGCCACAATATCAACTTAAACAATTTGTAAAGGCCTAATACATGCCAGAGCTGTGCTCTTACTTTCCTCTAACTTAAAACTTCAGAAGTGGGAGTAGAGCCTGTATCAGAGGTCACAGTTTGATTCCTGGTGGCCAGGAGGAGACAACCTGTAAGGTGAGGTATGGGCTTTTGGGTAACAATGGACTCAAACACCAGATCCTTCCCATAGTCCACCTGGAGAACTAAGGACTGTATGGCTCTGAAACCTAACGTCCAAGACAGAGCTTTTAAAATCTCACCTGGAAAATCTCCTCACTTACCTTTCCCATACCAGTAAATG
>NW_004443993.1:6759236-6762314 GCF_000243295.1 Trichechus manatus latirostris
GGTCCATTTCAGGTCACTAATGCCTGCGATATCAATGTTTATGCGTTCCCTTTCATTTTTGATGACTTCCAGTTTTTTGGTTCATACTTCGTACATTCCTATTATTAGTGGACGTTTGCAGCTGTTTCTTCTCTTTTTGAGTCGTGCCACATCAGCAAATGAAGCTCCCAAAAGCTTTTCTTTATTGACATCATTAAGGTCGACTCTACTTTGAGGAGGCAGCTCTTCCCCTGTCCTATTTGGAGTGCCTTTCAACCTGAGGGGCTCATCTTCCAGCACTATATCAGACAGTGTTCCACTGCTATTCATAAGCTTTTCACTGGCTAATATTTTTTGGAAGTAGACCACCAGGTCCTTCTTCCTAGTCTTTCTTAGTCTGGAAGCTCTGCTGAAACCTGTCCACCATCGATGACTCTGCTGATACTTGAATACTGGCGGCATAGCTTCCAGCATCATAGCAACACGCAAACCACCACAGTACAACAAACTGACGGACGCGTGGGGTCCGTTCGCTAGGTTAGGGGAAATAGTCCAGGCTACTCTGTGAGAGATCTACCTTATGAAAGCAGCCTGTGAACTTCTTCTACTTTATCTCTTCTCACAAGAAACTGTAGTCCCCACCCAGCAGCAAGAGGCATATTTCGAAAATACAAGCAAGTAAGCTATCAATCAGATAAAGAATAAGATGCATACATTTTGCGTTGGCAAACAAAATTCAACACGGTCAGGCTTATGCGTAGCTCTCTGACCTGCACTTATAACACGCGCCCTCATGTTAGGTAAGCTCTTGACACATTTTTAAAAAACTTTTTCAAAGATATCAAGATTTTCCCTGCCTTTCATCCTTTGCGCCAGGTGTTTCCTCTGATTAGAGGAAAACTTCTTAACCATAGGAATCCGAGAATTCTTGTAATTCAAGTCTCACTTCAAATGTCACCTCGTCAGAGTGCCCCTCCTGCCCCCTCAGTTACTCCCACTCGTTTCTATGTTTAAATATCAATTGCATTTTCAGAATGTGGTAAATACAATTTAGGTGGACATTAACCTTAATCATATAAGTACAACAAAATTGAGTAGAATATTACCTTTGCTTTTACCAGCTTTATTTCCCTTTGTGACAAGCTTCCAGCAAACAAAAAGCTGGGAAGCTCTGCATTGTGGTGATGGCAGCCTTCACACCCTCTCTGCTCGCTGGTCACATAGGGTTCTGATGAATCCACTAGAGCTGTGATGTCCATTTGGCAGATGTGGCTATCAATTAAAATCAATTAAAACTAAAAGAAAAAATGGAGTTCCTTAGTTGCGCTAGTCACATGTTAAGTGCTAAATAGCACATGGGGCTGGTGGCTACCATATTGGATTGTGCAGAAAGAGAATATGTCTATCTTCAAGGAAAGTTCCACTGGATAGAGCTGCTCAGGAGTATATACAACAGGTGATAAATCTGTGTGCATCCTCAATGATCAGTGTCATAGGCCAGAAGGAACAAAAACACAAAGTAGAGTGTCTGCCCATAGATTTACAGCCTAGCGTGGGAGACAGTTTTAAATACATAACAAAAAACCAGGGACATCTAATACTTGTAATAAAAGGACCTAACCCAAGAGTCAGGTTAGACTGCTTTACAGGGAAAATTACTTAAGTAAAGATTCTAAAAAATTAGATTTTGCTGCATACATGGTTGAGCAGGGCTGATAGCATGGGGGATGCGTGTGGGTGGAAAGAGTATTTCAGTTAGAAAAAAATGACTGTAAATCACTGAGGCAGCAGAGAATCCAGTATCATCTATTCCTTGAAGAAAGAGATGATTGAAGGAGAGAAAACAGCATGGGTTGGGGGGTAAGGGTGGTCGTCATGAGCCAGATTGGAGGAGGTGATGACAGCAGGTCTTTAGAACCTGGGCTTTTCGAAGGCCAGTGGACAGGCAGTGACGGCCATTAAGCAGGAATCCGTGTGAGTATATTTATAACTTTAAACAGAACACTCCAGCTCCTGTGCTACAAGTAGATTTTGGAAATGACAACCATGATTGCATGACATCAGGCAGAAGCTTGTTATGAGAAAGGTAAGGAAGACTGGAGAAGGTCTAGACATGGAGATTGGTTGTGTATCAGGAAGATAGTGGATGATGTAATGTAGATGTAGATGGTTCAAAAGGCATCAGTTGATAGAATGCTCATTCCTTGAGTTACAGGCTATAGAGCAGTGAATGCTTCTTGAACTTGAATATCAGTGTGGATAACTTGGAAATCTTGTTAAAATATGGATTTTGATTTCAGCAGGTCTGGGAAGGGCTTAAGATCATGCATACCAGACATGCTTCTAGTTTATGCTGAAAATCGTAAGTGTAGAAATCAAGATGTGAATTAAAATTAGATAAAATAATAAAAGGAGGG
Source organism: Trichechus manatus latirostris (assembly GCF_000243295.1). Taxonomy (NCBI): domain Eukaryota; kingdom Metazoa; phylum Chordata; class Mammalia; order Sirenia; family Trichechidae; genus Trichechus; species Trichechus manatus. The sequence goes on from NW_004443993.1 coordinate 6,761,633, forward strand.
ATAATGCTTAAAGGGGAGACACTGGTATAAAGACCATGTGCGTGAGAGAGAACGTTTACACTGAGACCACGAAATAAAAGAGTGGGAGTCAGATGGGTGGGAAAGTGGGGTGGAAAGAAACAGAACAGAGGCGAGAGAGTGCTCCTTAGAGACAACATAATGATGTTCTGATGTGTTGGTTGTTTGATTATTATAAGGTTGAAAGAGAAAGTATTCAGGAATCCTCCCAGACTTCTCAGAAGCTTAGAGACTGGTGGTGTCATGCTCTGAGAGTGAAGAAAAAACAAAACTCAAGGGGAAGAAAGAAGTGTTAATTGCAAAAGCAACAGGAAAAATACTGATTACATAGTACAATGGTATAAATGAAATGAAAAAAACAATGTAAAAGTACAACAGAGGGGTTTTAACTGTACTTAAAAGTCAGTGAAGCATGATGAGTTAATTGACCAAACTTGAAAAATATGTTCTCCCTGAAAGTTCACTCACGTCGATATCAAATAAAAGTGTGCACGTTGATCTACTAAGGGCAAGATTACATGGGTGAACGCACAGCCTCATCTTTGGACCCCTAACTCCCTGGAGGAAATCAGGTTGAAGGTTTCCAGCCTGTCCAGGCCTGGATGCTTCTCATGCTCTGGAATGAGTAAGTTTCTCTCTCTGTGATGTTGTTGCCAGAAAGAAG
>NW_004443993.1:6762817-6764815 GCF_000243295.1 Trichechus manatus latirostris
ACATGGTGAGTACTGCAGAGAGCTGGATTATTCTTGCCATGAGTGAGTGAGGCTGGATCTGAATTGTTTGGGGACAAGCTGTGTGCTCTGGCCCCTGTGGTTCCTCAGTGAGGTAAAAAGGTGGCACAGGAGGCCAAGGGACTGGCCCTGTTCCACCATCACTGGGCCCTTCCTCTACACATAATATGGTTTTCTAGCATTGGATGCCTGGAGCCACCTTGCTTATGTGACTCTTGGAGCTGGCACCATGGGGCAATAACATCAGTACCCTGGGCCTTGATGCTCTGTGTTAATGACAGGATCTCCTGACCAGAGCCTACAGGTGGAGCAGCTCTGGCTATGGAGGCTGAGCCCCAGGCCTTCTAGGGCCACCATCCTTGTCCCAGCACTGAAAAACTGTTCTTGGCTTCCCCAGGCATTGCAGGCTTTTCAGTGCAGTTCTAACACTATAGCTCCAGCTCTCACACTGTGTGATGGGTAAAGAAGGGGGAAGGGAGTTTGTAGGGGTAGGCTCTGACTCCTTTATGGGGTCCTGGGTGGGGCTTGGTGCTCTGATGACATTGTCACCAAAGGAATGATGCTGCAGAGAGTGAGTCCAGTTGGAGGTTGTGTGGATTCTCCAGACCCATCCTTTTCCAGTGGGGAATGCTTTTGCCTTGAGTTTCTCAGGTGTGTGAGAACCATGAATCCCCAATCTAGGTCCTTGTCCTCCCACCTACCTGTACCTAGCCAAAAAAACCAAACCCATTGCCGTCGAGTCAGTTAAACACATAGCGACCCTGTAGGACAAAGTAACTGCCTCATAGGGTTTCCAAGGCTGTGAACAGAAGCAGACTGCCACATCTTTCTCCTGCAGTGCGGCTGGTGGATTTGCAATACTGAGTGCTTTAACCACTGAGCAACCAGGGCTGCCTGTACCCAGAGCTGGTATTAAATCCCTGTAATTTTTGGCTGCTCACCACAGTCTTGAATTAGAGTCTAAAATTAAAGTATTTTTTTTTTTAATAGAGAATCTCAACATTATGAGATATGTGTATTTAAGTTCTTGGATTTAGAGCTTCCACCACAGGAAGAAAATTTCTAGATCAGTTTGTGGGTTTCTACTGTGAATTTTTTCAATTTAATGGATATAAGACTTCTCAAACACAGAGGAATATCTGTTTTAACTGATGTAAAAGTTACTCTAAAACTTACTTAAATCTTGAGAAGATTCTTAAAGATACCAGTTAAAATTAATAGGTCACCCTAGAACACCCTAATGTGTTAAATATTTTAGCCATTTTAGAAAGATTCTTCTGACTGAGATAAAATGGATGTACAGACTCTCATATCCCTGGTCACTGTGTTTAGAAAAGAGCTCTAATTAACGTTTTTATCATTTTCACAAATATATCATTGTTGTTAGGTTCTGTTGAGTCAGTTCCAACTCATAGCGACCCTGTGTACAACAAGATGAAACACTTCCTCGTCCTGCACCATCCTAACGGTCATTGTTATGCTTGAGCCCATAGTTGCAGCCACTGTGCCAATCCATCTCGTTGAGAATATTCGTCTTTTTCACTGACCCTCTACCAAGCATGATGTCCTCCAGGGACTGATCCCTCCTAATAACATGCCCAAAGTGTGTGAGACAAGTCTCGCCATCCTTGCTTCTAAGAAGCATACTGGCTGTACGTCTTCCAAGACAGATTTGTTCGTTCTTTTGGCAGTCTATGGTATATTCAATATTCTTCACCAACACTATAATTCAAAGGCATCAGTTCTTCTTCGGTCTTCCTTGTTCATTGTCCAGCTTCTGAATGCAAATGAGGCGAATGAAAACACCATGACCTGGGTCAGGTACACCTTAGTCCTTAAAGTGAAATCTTTCCTTTTGAACACTTTAAAGAGGTCTTTTGCATCATGTTTGCCCAGTGTAGTGCATCTTTTGATTTATTTACTGCTGCTTCCATGGGTATTGATTGTGGATCCAAGTAAAATAAAATCCTTGACAACTTC
>NW_004443993.1:6764915-6846408 GCF_000243295.1 Trichechus manatus latirostris
TGTAATCCATACTGAAGGCTGTGGTCTTTGATCTTCATCAGTAAGTGCTTCAAGTCCTCTTCACTTTCAGCAAGCAAGGCTGTGTCATCTGCATAGTGCAGGTTGTCAATGAGTCTACCTCCAATCTTGATGCTCTGTTCTTCTTCATATAGTCCAGCTTCTCGGATTATTTGCTCAGCATACAGATTGAATAAGTATAGTGAAAGGATACAACCCTGACCCACCCCTTTCCTAACTTTAAACGACACAGTATACCTTGTTCTGTTTGAACGACTGCCTCTTGATCTATGTACAGGTTCCTCATGAGCACAATTAAATGTTCTGGAATTCCTATTCTTCACAGTGTTATCCATAATTTGTTACAGTCCACACAGTCCAGTGCCTTTGCGAAGTCATTAAAACACAGGTAAACTTTCTGGTGTTCTCTGCTTTCAGCCAGGATTCATGTGACATCAGCAATGATATCCCTGGTTCCACGTCCTCTGCTGAATCCAGCCTGAATTTCTGACAGTTCCCTGTCTATGTACTGCTGCAGCCACTTTTGTATGATCTTCAGCAAAATTTTACTTGCACGTGATATTAATGATGTTGTTTGATAATTTCAGCATTCTTTTGGGTCACCCTTCTTGGAAATAGGCGTAAATATGGATCTCTTCCAGTCATTTGGCCAGGTAGAGCTGTCTTCCAAATTTCTTGGCATAGACAAGTGAGCACTTCCAGTGCTGCATCTGTTTGTTGAAGCATCTCAGTTGGTATTCCGTCAATTCCTGGAGCCTTGTTTTTCGGCAGTGCCTTCAGCGCAGCTTGAAGTTTTTCCTTCAGTAACATCAGTTCCTGATCAGATGCTACCTCTTGAAATGGTTGAATGTCGACCAATTCTTTTTAGTATAGTGACTGTGTATTCCTTCCATCTTCTTTTGATGCTTCCTGTGTTGTTTAATATTTTCCCCGTACAATCCTTCACTATTGCAACTTGAGGCTTGAATTTTTTTTTTCAGTTCTTTCAGCTTGAGAAATGCCAAGTTTGCCTTTGGTTTTCTATCTCCAGCTCTTTGCACATGTCATTATAATATTTGATTTTGTCTTCTTGAGCCGCCCTTTGAAATCTTCTGTTCACTTCTTTTACTTCATCATTTCTTCCTTTTGCTTTAGCTACTGGGCGTTCAAGAGCAAGCTTCAGAGTCTCTTCTGACATCCATTTTGGTCTTTTCTTTCCTCCTTGTCTTTTTAATGACCTTTCGCTTTCTTCATGTATGATGTCCTTGATGTCATTCCACAGCTTGTCTGGTCTTCAGTCATTAGTGTTCAACACGTCAAATCTGTTCCCTTTGAGATTGTCTCTAAATTCAGGTGGGATATACTCAAGGTGGTACTTTGGCTCTCGTGGACTTGTTCTAATTTTCTTCAGTTTCATCTTGAACTTGCATATGAGCAGTTGATGGTCTGTTCTGCAGACAGCCGTTGGCCTAGTTCTGACTGATGATTTTGAGCTTTTTCATCATCTCTTTCCACACATGTAGTCCATTTGATCCTTGTGTATTCCATCTGGCGAGGTCCAAATGTATAGTTGTCGTTTATGTTGTTGAAAAGAGGTATTTGCAGTGAAGAAGTTGTTGGTCTTGCAAAATTCTGTCATGTGATCTCCAGCATTGTTTCTATCACCAAGGCCATTTTTTCCAACTACCATTCCTTCTTTCTTTCCAATTTTCGCATTCCAATCCAGTAGTTATCAGTGCATCCGGATTGCATGTTCCATCAATTTGGCACTGCAGAAGTTGGTAAAAATCTTTAGTTTCTTCATCTTTGGCCTTAGTGGTTGGTGCATAAATTTGAATAATAGTTATATTAATTGGTCTTCCTTATAGGCCTACGGATATTATCCTGTCACTAACAGCGTTGTACTTCAGGATAGATCTTGAAATGTTCTCTTTGACGATGAATGCAACACCATTCCACCTAAAGTTGTTATTCGCGGCATAGTAGACCATACAGTTCTCTGATTCAAAATGGCCAGTACCAGTCCATTTCAGCTCACTAATGTGTATTTCAATAATGGTCGTATTAATTGGTTTTCCTTGTAGGCATATGGATATTATGCTATCACTGACAGTGTTGTACTATTTATGTCAGTTCCTTTAATTTAAATTTACATTAGGAAGACTCTTGTATGGTCCATTCATGTTCTTCAGTATTTTTCTCTCATATGAATGTAATATAGTTTAACAATTCTTTTTCTTGAAGATATTTGGGAAGCTTCCATTTTGTGGCTGTTATAAACAATACTTTTATGGTTTTTGCTCTTATATTTAGGTCCATGATGCATTTTGTATTAAATTTTATATATCCTGAGGGGTAGGAATCCAACTTCTTTCTTTCGCATGGGGAAATCCAGTGGTCCCAGTGCCATCTGTTGAAGAGACTGATCCTTCCCATTATTAACAATTCTTTTAAAGACTTTCGTTTAATATGCCTTCCTCTCTTGGATGGGTTGTCCTCCTTTTGTCTCAGCATGCTCCAGGTAACTCTGCATTCTTGTCATAAAATGTGTTCCATTGCAGGCTTCTACATCTAAGTTAATGGCATGCCATTCTTTCTGTTTTCATGGGAAAAAAATCTTAAACTCATCCTTTCCACCTCTTTCTTTCACACCCACACCTTCAGTCCATCAGGAAATTCTGTTGCCTCTTCCTTAAAAGCCTAGGACCATCCCTCATATACACCACTTTTGCTCTACTACCACAGTCTTAACCATCATCATTTCTTACCTGATTATGGCCATACCCTTCTAATATATCTCTCAGCTTTTACATTTGCTGCCTACAGATAGAGCCTTTAAGAGCTGTCATGTCAGTTTTTTCCACTGCTCAAAAGCATAAAATTGCTCTGCATTTCACTCAGATTAAAAGCTAGTCTCTTCAGTGGCCAACAACTTCTCCCCAGAACATAGTATGCCCACTGACCCCAATCCCCTCTCCAAATTCCTTTACTATTATTTTTCCACATCTCACTCTGCTTTGATCACACTGGCCTTTGGCGCTGCCTAAAACATCCAAGACGCCCTCCCACCTTCTGACCTGTGTTTTGGCTGTTTCTCGTTCTTGGAACCATCTCTTCTCATGTATCCCATCCCTCAAGTCTTAGCTTAGATCTTTCTTTTCAATGAAGACCATCAAAATTCCAGTAGCCTTCTTGACATAAATGGAAAAGCCAATCCTCAAATTTATTTGGAAGGGCAAGGGACCCTGAATAGCTAAAGCAATCCTGAAGAAGAGTAAAGTAGTAGGACTCACACTTCCTGACTTTAAAACATACTATAAGACTACAGTAATTATAACAGCCTGGTACTGGTATGATAATAGACACATAGACCAGTGGAATAGAATTGAGATCCCAGAAATAAATCCATACATCTGCGGTCAACTGTTTTCAACAAGGGTGCTAAATCCATCCAATGGGGAAAGAAGAATCTCTTTAATAAATGGTGCTGGAAAACTTGGATATCCACATGCAGAAGAATGAACCAGGATCCAACCCTTACAGCATACACAAAAACCAATTCAAACTGGATCAAGGGCCTTAATATGAAAACTAAAACTATAAAATTCATAGAAGAAAATGTAGGGACAAAGCTCTGGGACCTAGGTTTTTGTGATGTACTATCTTATAGATTTTATATTTTAGAGCAGTTTTAGGATTATAGAAAAACTGAGTGGAAAGTACAGTTCCCATATACCCCTACTTTGTCCTGCTCCCCCCTTCACTTTTCCCTATTCTAACAACTTGCATTAATATGCTACATTGTTCTACTGTTGTACTGATAATTGATACACTATTAACGAAAGAACATAGTTTACATTAGGGTATACTCTTTGTGTTGTACACTTGATGCAATTGGACAAATATATCCACATTATAGTAACCTACAGAATTGTTTCACTGCCCTAAAAATTCCTCATGTTCCACTTATTCATCCCTTTCCTCCTTCCCCCAAAGCCCTGACAACTACTTCTCATTTTACTGTCTCTATACTTTTGACTTTCCTAGAATGTTATATAGTTGGAATCATATAGTATGTAGCTTTTGTAGATTGGCTTCTTTTACTTAGCAGTATTCATTTAAGCTTCTGCCGTGTCTTTTTGTGACTTGATAGCTCATTTCTTTTTATTGGTGAATAATGTTCCAGTGAATGGAATCACCACAGTTTGTTTATCCATTCAGCTATTGAAGGACATCTTGGTTGCTTCCAATATTTGGCAATAGTAAATAAAGCTGCTATAAACATTTGCACGTTTTTGTGTTGACATACGTTTTCGACTCATTTGGTTCCATATTATCCATTTTTTCTGCCATGAATCATGCTTTTAGTGTTGTATCTAAAAAGTCATCACCAAACCCAAGGTGTCACATAGGTGTTCTATGTTATTTTCTGAGTTTTATAGTTTCACACTGACACTTAGGTTTTTGATCCATTTTGAGTTAATGTTTGTGTAAGGTCTGAGTTTTATAGTTTTGCATTGACATTTAGGTTTTTGATTCATTCTGAGTTAACATTTCTGTAAGCTTTAAGGTCTGTATCTAGATTCCTTTTTTTTTGCATGTGGATGTACAGTTGTCCCAGTATCATTTATTGAAAAGGCTACCCTTTCTCCATTGAATTGCATTTGTTCTTAAAGATCAGATGACTGTATTTGTGTGTGTCTGTTTCTGAGCTTTCTCCTCTGTTCCATTGATTGTCTATTCTTTTACCAACATCACACTTCCTTGATTACTATAGCTTTAGAATAAGTCTTGAGGTAGTGTAGTGTCAGACTTCCCACTTTGTTCTTCTCCTTTATACTGTGTTGACTTTCTGAGGCTTTGCTCTTTTCATATAAATGTTAGAAAAACTTTGCCAATATCCAGAAAATAACTTGCTAGGTTAACTGGTATCTTAACAATTTTGAGTTTTCCTATCCATGAACATGGAATATCTCTTCATAGATTTAGATCTTCTTTGATGTAGTCTTCCTCATATAGATTATTTACATATTTTGTTAGGTTATACTGTCTCATTTTTTCTTGTAGTTGCTGATATAAATGCTATTTTGTTTTTAATTTCAAATTGCAGTTGTTTTTTATTGTTATATAGGAAAGCAATTCCAGAACACTTAATTGTACTCATGAGGAACCTGTACATAGATCAAGAGGCAGTCGTAAGGGGATACTGCATGGTTAAAGTCAGGAAAGGTGTGTGTCAGGGTTGTATCCTTTCACCATACTTATTCACTCTGTATGCTGAGAAAATAATCTGAGAAACTGGATTATATGAAGAAGAACGGGGCATCAGGATTAGAGGAAGACTCATTAACAACCTGCATTATGCAGGTAACACAGCCTTGCTTGCTAAAAGTGAAGGACCTGAAGCACTTACTGATGAAGATCAAAGACCACAGCCTTCAGTATGGATTACACCTCAACTTAAAGAAACAAAAATCCTCACAACTGGACCAATAAGCAACATCATGATGAATGGAGAAAAGATTGAAATTGTCAAGGATTTCATTTTACTTGGATCTACAGTCAACGCCCATTGAAGCTGCAGTCAAGAAATGAAATGACATATTGCGTTGGGCAAATCTGCTGCAAAAGACCTCTTAAAGTGTTCAAAAGCAAAGATGGCACTTTAAGGACTAAGATGTGCCTAAACCAAGCCATGGTGTTTTCAGTCGCCTCATATGCATGTGAAAGCTGGACAATGAATAAGGTAGACCGAAGAATAGTTGACACCTTGGAATCATGGTGTTGGTGAAGAATACTGAATGTCATGGTTTGAATTATGTCCCCCAAAAGTGTATATCAGTTTGGCTGGGCCATGATTCCTGGTACTGTGTGATTTCTCTATGTGTTGTAAATCCTGCCTTTATGATGTTAATGAGGGAGGATGGGTGGCAGTTGTATTAGTAAGGCAGGACCTGATCTACAAGACTCAATTGTGTCCTCTGGCAGTCTCTTGAGATGTAAAAGATAGAAGTGAGCAGTGAGACAGGGGGACCTCATACCATCAAGAAAGCAGAGCGCGTCCTTTGGACAGGGGTCCCTGCGCCGAGAAGCTCCTAGTCTGGGGGAACAACGAAGAGAAGGCTGGCAGAGAGGAAAAGCCTTCCCCTGGAGCTGACACCCTGAAATTGGACTTTTAGCCTACTTTGACTGTGAGGAAATAAACTTCTCTTAAAACCATCCACTTGTGGTATTTCTGTTATAGCAGTACTAGATGACTAAGACACTGAATATACATGAACTGCCAAAAGAATGAACAAATCTGTCTTGGAAGATGGACAGCCAGAATGCTCCTTAGAAGCAAGGATGGCGAGACTTCGTCTCACACACTTTGGGCATGTTATCAGGGAGGACCAGTCCCTGGAGAAGGACGTCATGCTTGGTAAAGGGGGATCATAAAAGAAGAAGGCCCTCAACGAGATGGATTGACACAGTGGCTGCAACAATGGGCTCAAGCGTAACAACGATTGTGAGGATGGCCCAGGACTGGGCAGCGTTTCTTTGTGTTGTACAGAGGGTCGCTATGAGTCAGAACCGACTCGACAGCACCTAACAACAACAGGAAAGCAGTTGTCTTTTCCATATTAATCTTTTATCCTGCAACTTTGTTATGATCGATTATTAGTTTCCAGAAATTTTTTGTTGACTCTTTGGGATTTTTACATAGACAATCGTTATCTGCAAATAAAGTTTTATTTTCTCTTTACCAGTCTATATACCTTTTCTTTCTTGTTTCAATGCATTACGTAGAACTTCTAGCACAATGTTAAATCAGAGTGATGAGCAGGGACATCCTTGTCTTGTTGCCCTAGCAGGAAAGGATCTAGTTTCTCACTTAAAATGATGTTAGCTGTTGGTTTTTTGTAGATGTTTTCTATCAACTTGAGAACCTTCCTTTCTTAGTTTGCTGAAAATTTTTATCATGAATCAGTGTTGAATTCTGCCCAATGCTTTTTCAGTGTATATTGATCATATATTTTTTCTTCTTTAGCCTGTTGATGGGATGGATTACATTAATTGATTTCTTTAATGTTGAACCATCCTTGTGTACCTGAAATACTTTCCATTTGGTCATAGTGTGTAATTCTTGTTGTACGTTGGATTCAGTTTCCTAATGTTTCGTTGAAATTTACGTCTATAGTTTTTTTTTCTTGTAATGTCTTTGGTTTGGTATTTGGGTAATGCTGGCCTCATTAAATTGGCTTGGAAGTAGTCAGTCCCTCTACTTTTACTTTCTGGAAGGGATAGAGAATTGGTATGCTTTCTTCTTTAAATGTTTGGTATGGTAGAATTCAACACTGAACCCATCTCTGCCAGTACTTTCTGTTTCATGAGGTTTTTACTTATTGATTTATTTAGCAGATATTGGCATATTCAGATTATCTATTTCTGCTTGTGTACAGTTTGGTAGATTGTGTTTTCCAAAGAATAAGTCCATTTCATCTAGGTTATAAAGTTTGTAAGGAGGCCTGGTGGCACAACGGTTAAGCACTCAGCTGCTAACCAAAAGGTTGGTAGTTTGAACCTGCCCAGCAGTTCTGTGGGAGAAAGACCTGATGATCTGCTTCTATAAAGATTACAGCCAAGAAAACCTTATGGGGCAGTTCTGCTCTGTCACATGGGGTTACGATAATCACTGAATACATTGTTGCGGTTATTATTTTGAACAAACTATTAACTGTTAGATCAGTTAAGAAAGATTTTACCTTCATTTATTCATTGTTTAGTGCTCTTCCTTTCCTCATGTAGATCTGAGTTTCTCATCTATAGCATTTTTTTTCCTCTGAAGAATGTTGTTTTTTTAGAATTGCCAATTTATAAAACATTTACCAATTCAACATTCTTCAAGTGTACAATTTAGTGATATAATGTGCATCCATTATCCATAATAATTGCCGAATTTCCCATTCTGTTATAGTATTTTTTTCCCTAGCTTTCCCTTTGGATTCTTTCTGACAGTTTCCATCTGTCTCCTTACATTACCCACCTGTTGCTGTATGTTGTGTACTTTATGTATTAGAGCCCCTAGCATGTTAATCATTGTTGTTTTGAATTTCTAATCTGATGATTCTAAAATCTGTGCTGTATCTTACACTGGGTCTGATGCTTGCTTTTTCTCTTCAAGCTGTGTTTTTTGTCTTTAGTATGCCTTGTAGTTTTTAGTTGAAAGCCAGAGGTGTTTCTGTTTTGTTCAGGTCCTTCTTCCTAGTCTGTGTTTGTCTGGAAGCTCCACTGAAAACTATCCACCGAGGGTGACTCTGCTGGTATTTGAAATATCAGTGGTGTAGCTTCCAGCATCACAGCAACATGCAAACCACCGTAATACAACAAACTGACAGACAAGTGGTAGAACATAATAATACAGTAATAATGATAATGATTTGATGCACGTTGCAAAGTAGAACCATTGCATGTACCTCCTGTTTTTAATATAAGAGGCTTACAGACTTCTTCGTAACTACGGGTTGTAAGTAGGGTGTTCATAACCCGAGTACTACCTGTATCTATTTTGCCCATATGAAGTAGGTTCTATTTCAGTGTTACCAAAATTATTTGTAATAAATGAAGACGCCAGAGGAAAGGACCCTAAAGGGGACAGTCTTTCCTGAGACACAGGGCTTTGCCAGGAGAAGGAGCTCCAGGTTGTCTGAATTGAATAGGATGGTTCATTTGTCTCCTTTTCCTAATACCCAGCAGTACTCTAGATCATTCATGATATTCTTGGAGAATAAGAGTGAAAATAACAAAACTGTATTCATATGAAAAGAAATGTAGTTGTCAGGAATTCAGTCTTCAAAGGCAAATTGCCTTGCATTGTAACCCTGGCTCAGCAACATTCCAGTTGTGCAACGTTGGGCGTGTGATTAATTATTTTTAACTTTCTTAAACTATGAACTGTTTGAAATGATATCTGCTTAATAGTCATTATGGGAAATGAACTAGTGGAAAATGAACTAGTGCAAAACCTTTCATATATGGTAGTTGCTCAGTAAATGGAACATTTTATTATTGTCTTAGTCATCTAGTGCTGCTATAACAGAAATACCACAAGTAGATGGCTTTTAACAAAGAAATTTATTTTCTCACAGTCTTGTAGGCTGTGAGTCCAAATTCAAGGCATCAGCTCCAGGGGAAGGCTTTCTCTATTGGCTCTGGAGGAAGGTCCTTATGATACATCAGTCTTCCCTTGGTCTGGGAGCATCTCAGTGCAGGAACCTCAGGTCCAAAGGACTCACTCTGCTCCCGGAGCTTTCTTGGTGGTATAAGGTTCCCAACTCTCTGCTTGCTTCCCTTTTCTTTTGTCTCTTGTGAGACAAAAGGTGGGGTAGGCCACACCCCAGGGAAACTCTCTTTACATTGGGGCAGGGATTTGACCTTAGTAAGGGTGTTACAATCCCACCCTAATCCTCTTTAACATAAAGTTACAATCACAAAATTGAGGACAACCACACAATACTGGGAATCATGGCCCAGCCAAATTGATACACACATAATTTAGTCCATGACATTATATATTGTAGTAATGAATGTTAGGGTTTTTGATGGTTTTAAAATATGTAACGTGGCCCACTGCAGTGGAGGAGACTTTTGAATTTTGGCTCTGGATCAACATTTACCATGGCATCTTCATGCCAGGATTGATTAGAGATTACCTAAGCAGTTCATTTCACCCCCTGCCCTGACCAGAGGAGACTTTCTGTTGTACAGCTGCTCTGCTGTTCAGTCCACTTATAGCATCAGAAGTGCAGTGTACTGGCCTTTTCTCCTCACTACGTGAGGAAACCAGTGGATTGATGCTTTCTCACAGAGGCCAGTCCTACAACCCAGGTGATGCCAGTGGTCAGGGTTTGGGTAGTCATGCTTGCATACCTTCCAGGGGATGCGCATGTCAGAAAATGTTGGTGTGGAGCTTGTAGAAGGCTGGCATGTAAATCTCTTTTTTCTAGGATTCACCGAGAATCCCTCTACACTTCAAATAACTCATTTACAAAATGATTTTTTGTGTGTATGTGTACAGAAATTACATATAACGAAATATTTGGCAATTCAACAATAATTCAGTAACATTGGTTACATTCATCTCGTTGCCCACCCATTACAAAATGAGAATCTTAACGTTTTTCACGGTCAGCAAACACAAGGGCATGCTATTCTGGTTCTTACAGAGATAGGGCTCTTTGTCATCTTAGAACATTAGAGTGTATATGGGTGATTAGGTGTATGTTTGTTGAGGGGAGCGTTAACTAACAATTGGTGTACATTAGCATTGGTTCTCAAATTTTGAGAATTGTGAGATCTTGATTCTCAAGTTTCATGTCCCTCACCTGAGCTCCAGTTAACTTTTCAATGCCCTTACCTGAATCCATGAAAGAGGATGATAGTGCAACTACTGACTTACTGAAAAACAGGTGACAGACATGTAAAAATTTGTAATTCTCAAAAATAATATTCTACTTTTAGTAGGTGTCCTGTTACCTTCTCATCACTTGGAATTCTTCAAGAAAATATGAGCATCTCAGGGCCTTGAGTTACCAGTTTGTTGTGGGCCCCTAGGCTTCCCATGACTGCTGAGGGTCAAAAGGAAAAGTTGTAAATCCTACAGTGTTTCCTAGTTGTTAATATCTCATCCTGCTTTCACCCTGTGACTCATGTTCTTTGAGTTCTGTTAGGTCTTGTGTAAGGAGGTGAAATTTTTTTTTTGTTTCTTTGATTTTAATTTCTGGTATGTGCTCTGAGTGTTTTAGTTCATAAAGATAGAAAGACTAAGACTGGAATTCGTCACGGAGTGTAGAGAGAGATCAATGTGTTGGAAGTGTTGTTAAATCTGTGACACAGGATGCAATCAGGAAGGGAATGTAGACAGTGGTGGAATGAAGCTGATGCCTAAACGCTAGAGTAAAACTTGGAACAACACAAAACCTTGTGTCAGATCCCTGTGAATTCTGAGTTCCGCAGCACTCTCAGCTTCACCTTTTGCACACATTGGAGTACATGGTATCTTGCTGAACCAGACTATATGGGGTATTTTAGGACTCAGTGGTCATTGAGGATGTGGCCGTGGAGTTTACCCAGGAAGAGTGGGCTTTGCTGGATCTTGCTCAGAGGAAACTGTACGAAGATGTGATGACGGAAACCTTCAGAAACCTGTCCTCAGTAGGTAAGTATGGTATCATTTTTATTGTTATTTAGTGAACACATATACAAGTCAACCTTACTCCAATATTTGGGCTGCAGAATGGGAAGGCATTATTAAACAGGACCAAAAACCAAAACCAAACCCGTTGCCATCGAGTTGATTCCCACTCACAGGACAGCTGTAGTCATTTCATCTATGAATCTTAAATGTCCTGGCTCCCCCTGAACATAAAGCTGTCTATATTACACCGCCTGTTTATTTCTCTTTTTAAAAGCCTTGAGACTCTTTTAGTGTTGTATGTGTGAGAATTGACTTAGGTTTTACTTTACAGCACAGAGAGACGACTTATGGTTTGAGACCTTATAAAGAGATTTACTGTGTTTATTACAAGTTAAACATGATTATTTTGCTGAAAATAAATTCACACCTGCCCATCTTCAGTGACTCTGAAGACCAGAGTATTGTTTCAGTGTCAGGGAAGTGCTCATTGCTCTTCACTATCTTCCCTCATGATACTGCTCTCCCATGAGCACCATGTCAGCTACACCCATTTGTTCTCCCAGAAAAACAAGAGAAAGATGTGAGGAGAGTGGGCATAGGACCTCCAGAGCTACTATATCAGGGAGTACCAGGAAGGCAAGAATCCATTGAAGGAGCAGCCCTGCATGGAGGGAATTACATTTGAATAAATCAGTTAGAAAAAGTCTGTTTTGGGTTGCGGAGACTTAACTTCACAGGCCTGGGCTTACTTTTATTACTTTCATCAATCCTCTCACGCCTGTTAGAGGAGAATCTTCCTCTTTTCTTCTTACATGTACATTGAGCATTTCCACATTACATGTGTGTCTTAGAATTCTGTCTTAGTCATCTAGTGCTGCTATAACATAAATACCACAAGTGGATGGCTTTAACAAAGAAGTTTATTCTGTCACAGTCCAGTAGGCTACAATTCCAAATTCAGGGCGTCAGCTCCAGGCGGACGCTTTCTCTGTTGGCTCTGGAGGGAGGTCCATGTTATCAATCTTCCCTTGGTCTGGGAGCTTCTTTGCATGGGAACCTCAGGTCCAAAGGATGCGCTTTTCTCCCGGCATTGCTTTCTTGGTGGTATGAGGTTCCTATGTGTCTCTGCTTCTCTCTTTTATATCTCAAAAGAGATTGGCTTAAGACACTCATCTTGTAGACCTCATCAGTATAACTGCCACTAATCCATTTTATTACATCATAGCGATAGAGTTTACAACACATCAGATTAAAAAATGGTTCACAATTATACAATATTGGGAATCATGACCCAGCCAAGTTGACAGATATTTTGGGGGGGACACAATTCAATCCATGACAATGTGCAGTGTGTCCAATATCTTTGTACTTTACTCTCCTAATTGCACCGTATTTATGTCACTGTCACTAGGGTTTTGGACCGGTTTTTCCCAGTTCAATCATGGCTGAAGAAGTAAAACCAGAACAGACCTAAATTTTTAAAGGAATAGACCCGAATTTTTAAAATTTTGGTGAACCAGGACAGTAAGCGAATGGGAAAAATTATGGGTCAAAGCCCTGGTAGAAACTTAATCTCCCTTTTAACAACAAGGACAGCATATGCGTTGCATGGTGACCAAATCTCTGGCCTGTTGGATTTTGAGCAGAGTTGGAAACATGATGCCCTGCTCAAAGATTGCAGCCGAGCATGCTGCTTTCAATGTGTGTCACTCTTTGCAGTCGAGCCAGTAATCCAGTCTCCTGTATCAGGCTCAACTATGCCTCTTACGAGTCTCCCATTCCAGGGTTTGGACCTGTAATTTTTTCCGTTTTGGTTATTGTCCTGATTTTACCAAAACTAAAAAAATTTGGGTCTCTTCCAGTTCTGCTTCAGCGGCCATGACTGAATTAGTTTTAAATAGTTCAAAACCCTGCTATCACACTCAATCTTCAAGGAAGTATTTCCTAGAAAATTGCTTTTTGGCTGTTGCCAAAGATCTGAAACAGCCAAATGTGTCGTTCTTTCTTTGTTCACAGCTGCCTTTTTCCTCCTAATAATTCCTTTCCTTTTTATTTCATGCTGTGAAACTCAACTTCAATCATTGGATCAGTTTCTCAAAACCTTAGTGATGGAGAAAAGTTATCCAGTGAATATCTAATAGTAAAATTCATGAAGAATGACACCTGGTCCTCCATGTTAGGAGATATTTGCAAATTGCGTGGCCTTGAAGATCAGCATAAAAATCAGGAGAGACATATGAGGTGAGTGTCATTCACGTGAGAGAGCAGTGCCTCATGAGAAAATCTTAAGGTGTCATGACATTAAAATTATATATTTTATATATACGTGTACATATATACATATATATGTAACTAGTTCTAAAATTGTACACAGAATTTTCACAATATTTTCATAAATGTGAGTTAAATATTGGATATTTGAAATATATTTCACTTGTACACAATTATCAGAAAGCCTCATATTTTGGAAACACTGTGGCAGTAATAGTAGTCTGTCTGCCGGGTGATTTAACATACGAAACATGAGGCAACTTAGGGCAAACATCATAAACATTCACTGTGTTCGGTAATGGTGAAATGGGACCAAATTTAATCCTAACAGCATGCTGCCTATTTTTAACAGAAAGCCTGTGGTAAAGAACCTGTTTGAAAATAATCAAGAAAATCAAGGTGGAAAAACCTTCAGATGGACGAATCTTACTGTGTTCAAAAGAACTCCTACTGTTGTAAATTCTTCTGAATGCCATGAGTGTGGAAAATCCTTCGTCAACCACTCATCCTTTAAGCATCATATCAGATCTCACTCTGGTTGCAATACTTATCAATATAAGAAATGTAGAGAAGCCTTCAGTTGTCCCTCTGACCTAAGCAGTCCTGAGAGAACTCTTATTGAAGAGAAACCCTATAAATGTAAGGTGACAGCACTCACTGGAGAGAAACCCTATGAATGTAGCACATGTAAGAAAGATTTCTGTAGTTTCTCATCCTTTCAGACACATGAAAGAGGTAAGTGCGAACGTAAAGAATGTTGGAAAACCTATCCCTCATCATTCCTTTTACATAAAAAATTTCGTAGTGGAGAAATGCCTTATGAATGTAAAGAATGTGGGAGAGTCTTCAGTCATTCCTCATCCCTCACTATACATGTAGGAACTCACAATGGAGAGAGGCCTTATAAACGTAAGGAATGTGGGAAAGCCTTTAGTCAGTCCTCAGCACTCACTTCACATATAAGAGTTCACACTGGAGAGAAGCCTTATGAATGTAAGGAATGTGGAAAAGCCTTTAGTCATTCCTCAGCCCTTTCTACTCATATAAGAGTTCACACTGGAGAGAAGCCTTATGAATGTAAGGAATGTGGGAAAGCCTTTAGTAGTTCCTCATGCCTCACTAGACACGTAAGAACTCACAGTGGAGAGAGGCCTTATGAATGTAAAGAATGTGGGAAAAGCTTTAGCAATTACACATCCCTTACTCAGCATATAAGAACTCATAGTGGAGAAAGGCCTTATGAATGTAAGGAATGTGGGAAAACCTTTAGTCAGTCCTCCCACCTAACTAGCCATGTAGGAACGCACAGTGGAGAGAGGCCTTATGAATGTAAAGAATGTGGGAAAGCGTTTAGTCGGGCTTCATCCCTCACTAAACATGTAAGAACTCACAGTGGAGAGAAGCCTTATGAATGTAAGGAGTGTGGGAAAGCCTTTAGTTGTTCTTCATCCCTCATTAGACATATAAGAACTCACAGTGGAGAGAGGCCTTATGAATGTAAGGAATGTGGGAAAGCCTTTAGCGATTACTCAACCCTCAGTCAACATATAAGAACTCACAGTGGAGAGAGGCCTTATGAATGTAAGGAGTGTGGAAAAGCCTTTAGTTGTTCCTCAGCCCTCACTAAACATATAAGAACTCACAGTGGAGAGAGGCCTTATGAATGTAAGGAATGTGGGAAAACCTTTAGTCATTCCTCAGCCCTTGCTACACATATAAGAATTCACACTGGAGAGAAGCCTTATGAATGTAAGGAATGTGGAAAAACCTTTAGTCATTCCTCAGCCCTTGCTACACATAGAAGAGTTCACACTGGAGAGAAGCCTTATGAATGTAAGGAATGTGGAAAAGCCTTTAGTCATTCCTCAGCCCTTGCTACGCATAGAAGAGTTCACACTGGAGAGAAGCCTTTTGAATGTGAAGAATGTAGGAAAGTCTTCAGTCGTTCCTCATCCCTCACTATTCATATAAAAACTCACAGGAAAGCCTTATGAATTTAAGGAATGTGGGAAGGCCCCTAGTAATTTTTAAGACCTCACTAGACATATAAGACACATAGTGGAGAGGGAACTTTGAAATGTACGGAATGAGAAAGCCTTTAGTGAGTCGTCATTTGCACTGGGCAAATCTGCAAAAGACCTCTTTAAAGTGTTAAAAAGCAAAGATAACACTTTGAGGGCTAAGGTGCGCCTGACCAAGCCATGATATTTTCAATCACCTCATGCATGCAAAAGCTGGACAATGAATAATGAAGACCAAAGAAGAATTGATGCCTTTGAATTATGGTGTTGGCAAAGAATATTGACTATACCACGGACTGCAGAAGAATGAACAAGTCTGTCTTGGAAGAAGTACTTCCAAAGTGCTCCTTGGAAGCAAGAGTAGTGAGACTTCATCTCACGTACTTTGAACATGTTATCAGAAGAGACCAGTCCCTGGAGAAGGACATCACACTTGGTAAAGTAGTTCAGTGAAAAAGAGGAAGACCCTCAATAAGATAGATTGACAAACAGTGGCTACAACAGTGGGCTCAAACATAAGTGATGGTGAGGAGGGCGCAGGACTGGGCAGTGTTTTGTTCTGTTTTACACAGGGTCACTAAGGGTCAGAACCAACTTAACAGCACCTGACAACAGCAAACATCCTCACTAGACACTAGACACATTAGAACATTGCAGAGAGGACTTATGAATATAAGGGATATAGGAAAGTCTGTATTCACTCCTCAGTCCTTGCTGACCCTCAGTAAACTCACAATGTAGAGAAACAAATATAAGGAATGTGGGAAAGCTGTTACTCATACCTCTTATCTCACAGAACACAGAAGAAGGCATAGTGAAGAGAAACCTTATGAATGTAAGAAATGTGGAAAAGTCTTTAGTTACTCTTGCTCTATAGGCATACTAAATCACAGTGGAGAGAGTCCCTGTGCATGTAAAGAACATGGGAAACTCTTCAGATATGGCACATAATTTGGAACACATCTGAGTAGGTATCCTGGAGAGAAACAATGTATGTCTAAGTAACATTGGATAGCTTTCATTCCTCCTCTTTTTCCCAAACCTAAAAGAAGATAACATGGCAGAAAAACCATGTCAGTGTAAGGAATTGGGACAATTTTTGTTTGCCTCCCCATACTTTCAGAGACTTTTGAATTCATGCATATGGAAAACACTAACCCTACTGAACATATGAGAAGTCACACAGGAGAGACATCATGTAAATGTAATATACCTAGAACATCTACACATCTTTTTCCATTCCGCGACTTGAGATGTATTACACTGGATTGATCCTATGAATGTAAACAATGATGGAAGGCTGCTGTGTCACTTCTTCAGGTCACCTATGAGACCTTACATACTGGAGAGATGGTATGACTAAGCTTTGTGATAAAGCCTTCACATCATTGCCTTTTTGATGCACAATGAAGTTTATACCAGTGGAGGAATCTTACAAAGTTAGAAATGTTGAATTTACCATTGCCTTATGCATTAATTTCTACTTTTAATTATTTTTAATTAATGCTCTCCCATGTACATTAATTTCCACTTTGTATTTTCTGATGTAAACATTAAGGTGAAAAATATTACTCTAAGTCTGCTTTCAATCTTATGGTATGAATTTTGATAAGTAGTGTTTGTACTTTTGTTAGAATCACACTATTGATGTTTTGCATGTTTCCTTTCAGTCTTATGTGCACAGCAATGGTTTAAACAGAATCAGGATTGCACCATATGTTTTAATACAAAATCATCGCACCAAGTGCCCCTCTCTCAAATGATGGTTTGAGTAGCAGGGTTTGCATGGAAGGATAATTCATTTTGTGGCTCAAGTTGGTGATAGGCCCACACAGAGCCCCCACCTGACCTAGCTGCAATGGAAGTTCTGACCTGCACAGACACAGAGCCTGTGCTCAGTGACAGAGTCCTGGTTTTGATCATTCTGATAGTCCAAGAGTACACACCAGGTCAGGAGCTAAGGCTGTAGTTGCTGGGCTGCAATATTGGATACTGATCCACCTGGTGTGAACACCCCCTACAGAGTTGGGGAAGATAGGGGTCCATCTAGAGTTCCTGTATTAGTGGGGTTGTTGGATCTAGAAGTTTTTCCAGCTCCACTCTGCGTCATGCTGAGCAGGGAGCGGGCTCACTTGCTCCTCACATAAGGGGCCTATGAAATGGTGGCTGAAGGTAGCAGAGGCCTTCAAATTAGTTTTTCTCTTGATCTATGAATTCCCCTTGTAGTACCATTTCATGGAAATCCCTGGGCACCATGACGGTGCCTATTGATAGTAGTGATAGATAGTGGATAATGTGAGAATCATGGTCCACCAGGAAGGTTGTAGTTAGATAAATGCCTGGCCACACATCAGAATAATGAACGGCCACTAAATGAATGTTTTCAGGAAAGTTTGGACCAAAGGAGAGGCAATCATAGCGTAATGTGTGAAAGACAGGTGAGTCTAATGCAAGAAATCATCTAGATTCCTTAGGGTTGAGAATCAGCATTAGCACAAAGTTGATTCTTGTGAGGTGGTCAGCTTTTCCAACTTCACCATTACTGATACCATGGTACACTCTACTGCTCTGCTGGGTTCAATAATTTGTTGCAGTGACTACACAGAGCTCACAGATGATATGCACAGTTGTGTGGTTTATTAAGGAAGTTACAGGATACAATTCAGGATGGGATCAATCAGGACATCTGATTAGTGGGGCAAGGGGTTGTTGGGTCTAGAAGTTCTTCCAGCTCCTCTGCACCATGCTGAGCTGGGAGTGGGCTCACTTGCTTCTGACATAAGGGGCCTACAAAATGGTGGGTGAAGGTAGCAGAAGCCTTCAAATTAGTTTTCTCTTGATCCATCAATTCCCCTTGCAGTTCCATCACTCGGGACAGCTTCCAACCAGTACAGCTCTCTCAGCTAATCTCTGCAATACTAGCAGACCCTTCTCGGTTAAGCACACCTCTGTGCCTTTGACCTCCTTGCTGTCGGCCTTTCTGCTGCTAACTGGCCCAAATCAGAGCCAGTTTAGCAGCCTACTCAGCTCCTCAGCTCCTAGCAGCAGCTTTCTGCCTTTGCCAACAGTTCTGCCGCCAGCTCTCTGCTCTGCCCCAGGCCCCTTTTTGGGCCGCACACCATCCTCATTGTTACAGCTCTTGACCCGTATTACAGCTTTTTAAGTAGGTTACCTCCTCTCCTTGTGTGAGGATGCCGCTTATGTAAGCAAACTCCTTGTCAATTTCAAGGCATGGCTCTCTCTACAGGACCATGACTGACCAATGCCTTTGGTGGGCTTCAAGTCACTCAATCCTGTTGAGTGGATTTTCAAGCCACTATTTGATTAACAGATTGACCAATCCCTGTAAGGTATGTAAAATAAACCAATCACAGGTCGGACTGTGGTGCAACGAATCATTTTTGGCAGAATTACAAACCCAGGTCCAGAACAGCCATATATAAGAGGAACCCATTGCACTGCAGCAGGGTATAAAATAGTGTATACAAGATGGTGTCAGTTTGTAAAACATTTACATATTAATGTACATTTTTTGAATGTCAACAAACTATCTTGTACAAAACATTTCATCCTAGAGCATTAACAAGTATTCTTCCCTGAAGGTGAGGTTATGATTGATTTCTTGTCTCATTTTGCTTCTCTTCAGTTTCCAATTTTTTTAAATTCATTATTCATTTCTTAGGAAAATTTAGTCTTATTTTTTAAATTAAAAACTATTTTACTTTTGGAATCAGAGTTGACAATGCATGAAGTCTCGTAGTCAGTTGAAAATTAAAGTATAGAATAGTACCACCTCTTCCCTCCCAAATTCTCCCTGGTGCTGCCCCTTTTTAGTCACACCTTCCTGTGACCATGAATCCCTAGCAACTGACCCTGTACATACCATGCATTGTGTAGCTTTTTTTGATTCTGACTCCTTTCCCATAGCATAATGCATTTGAGAGTCATCCATGTTAATGAATGATAGCTTCTTCCTTTTAATTGCTGTGTAGTACTCCATTGTTTAGCCACATATGGTTTGTAGTTTCCAATGGAAGGACATTTGTATATACAGTTGTTATGAATAAAGCTGATAGAAACATTCCTGAACAGATTTTTTGTGAACTTAGAGTTTTCATTTTTCTTGTGTATATCCCTGGAAGAAGGATTGCTGTCATGTGGTAGATGTATGTTTAATTGTATTAGGAACTGCCAATCTGTTTTTAAAGAGGCTATGCCAGTTTGTATTCCAACCAGCAATCCAAAATTCTAGTTATGTTGAGATCTGGACGGGCTGATTTCTGGTGCAATCTAGTAGTATACTGTTTGGCACTGGCATCAAGAGGGGACATTCAGGTGGGTGGCTGTCTTAGTTTCTTAGTGCTGCTATAATAAATACTGTAAGTGGGTGGCTTTAACAAACAAATTCATTTTCTCACATTTTAGGAGGCTAGAAGTCAAGGTTTAGGGTATCAGCTCTAGAGTAGGCTCTCTGTTCTGGGGGAAGGTCCTTGTCTCTTTTCAGCCTCTGCTGCTCAGTTCCTTGGCATTCTTCATGTGGCTTGGTATCTGTGTTCCCTCATCAGTGCTTTCTTCTGTGCCTAATCTCCTTTTATATCTGAAATGATTGGCTTAAGACACATCCTACGCTAATATGGCCTGATTAACATAAAAAAACCTATTCCCAATGAGATTACACCCACATGTATTGTTAGGTGAGTCCGTTCCAACTCATAGCGACCCTGTGTACAACAGAACAAGTATAGGAGTTAGGATTTACAACACATATTTTGGGGGAACACAATTCAGTCCATAACAATGGCTCATCTGACAGGCATCCGGACATTTTCTGAGGACAGGGAGTGCCCTGTAGCAATCTCGATTAGCCAGCAGGCCCATGTGTATGGGACTTTGGGCTATCCCACCACAGCCACTGCCAGCCTGGTCTGAACACAGGGCCCAGCCAGGTGTCCTACTTGTTTGTGTTTTTTGTTGAGAATGGTTATGAAATTTTCTTAAAGCAGTTTTCACCAACTATGGAGGTAAGTGAATGATTTATTTTCTTGAATCTATTAATATGATATTAATGGATTTAACCAACTTTGTGTGCCTGGTATAAATCGTATTTGGTCGTGATGTATCCTTAATGTGTTGGATTCTATTCACTGAAGTTTTATTTACTGTTGTTGATGTTCATAAGTGATATGGCCTGTAATGGGGTTATTTGGTATTTGGGCTTTTTTCTAGTTTACTGTCTTATCAGGTTTAAGTGTCAGTATCACAGGGTGGTGAAGAATCATAAGAGATTAGGAATGTAAAGTGCTTACCTCAAGAAGTGGGGACTCTGCCCCTTGTTTGCCTTGCTCTAGCAAGCCGCAGCCTCACAGACCCTCTCCAAGCCAGAACCCAGAGCTGAAGCCAGTGCCCCGCTGTGTTATGTGATGACAGTGTGCCCACAGCCAGTGCTGCTGCCCTCAGGAGACACTCAATATTCTGGTCTCTCTCCTGGCATGGTTTTAGAAGGAACAGCAATTTATATTGGAAATGAATGTGTTGAAAATAAGCCTTAGATTTTGAGTCAAATGTCCTAGGAGAGGGAAAATGCTCTTGTAGCTAAGTGCAGTGCAGACACCTCTTGGAGGAGGGTCCTGAGTTGCAGTGTTGGCCTCAGTCCTGTGGTGAATGGACAATGCTTGCTCCCAGGAGAGCTGTGACAAAGGGCAGTGGCTCTGCTCTGTCACTCCCACCCTTGTGGCCTTGAGGGCCTTAGCAGTGTGCAGTGGGGGCAGGAGCGTGGCTGGGCTATGGGGACAAAGATATTAGCAGCCAGTTTGAGGGGCCATCTGACATTCAGATCCAAGGCCGTGCACCCTCCTCCCAGACCTACCAGGCATTGGAGGGACAAGGTCTGAAAGAAATGCAGTTCCTGGCCTACAACTTCTCACCAGGCACTGGCAGCTCCCCACCTGTCGCCCACCGTCTCTCCTTTGAGCCCAGATGTGGGTGTCCGATGTATCCAGAGCAGCTCCACCTGGATGTCCACGTGGAGCACCTCTTCTTCCTATGCTGTTCCTCCTCCCTATCCCAATGTCACCCCCTCTGCCCGTGTCATTTCCTGCGCTTGTCTTTGCCTCCTACCCCACATCCCCCACCCCACCCAAAACACAGCGTGATCCCTTGAGTCCATCCCCTTATCTCCACACCCACTTCCAGCACCACAGTTTGAGCCCCACTGACCCTGCCTGGACCAGTAACCAGTTTCAGGAAGGCTGCTAGTCACCTGGCACTCCTTGTCATCCAAGCGCAATGAGGACAACCTTCCCCAAACACGGATGTGACTTTGCCACAGCCCTGTCTACCTCGCAGCCCCCACTGCCCTCATGGCCACCGTCAGTGGCTGGGTGTCCAAGGCCTCCCGGGTGTGCTCCTCCCTGCCTTCCTGGACTCACTGAGGCCCAGAAGAGTAGAGGGGCATCCCCAGTGCCTGGCCTGAAGTGAGAAACGAACCTCAGGCAGGTGAGGGGGCCTCTGGAGTACTGCTCTGAGGCTGAGCAAGGACTGAGCTGGCTCTTTCCACTCCAAGTCACAGTGCCTGGACTTTACACACCTGCGTCACCCTTGACCCCCTGCCCTCACTCACTCTCAAGTCCTGCATACTGGGCTCACTCGGCCGTGTCTGTGCTTGCAATGCACTGTGCTTTCCAGAGCTTGAAAGGCCTAGGTTTCCAGACAAAGAATTGATTCTTGCCACCCTGTCCACTCCATCTTTACCCTTCCAGCCCAGGTCCCTGAGACATCTTGCAAAGAAAGAAGACCTAAGAGAATAGCAAGAGCAAAGAGAAGCTGCACCTTTTACTCAGAGCTAGAGACTCATTAGCAACACCTGATCCACCAACGACCCTCTGACAGCAGCTCTGTGATGAATCCTATTTCACAGACGAGGATACTGAAGTCAGAGAGGGGGAGGGGTTTGTCCAAGTCACACAACATGTCAGAAACAGAGCTGGGATTTGAACTCAGACCTCCAGGATTCAAAACCACCCCCAAGTTCTAGGCCTGAACTGTCCACCAGGGCACCACCAGCTACCTGTGGCTAGTGAGCACCTGAAAGTTGGCTGGTCCCATCAGACCTGTGGTGTGTGACATGCTGGATTTCAGGCTTAGTATATATACACATAATATTTTTAAATGTTGAAATGATAATATTTTGGTCATAGTGGGTTAAAGAAAATATATTATTAAAATTGATTTCACCTGTTTCCGTTACTTCTTGTATTGTGGTTTCTTGAAGGTTGAAATTACATATATGGTTTGCATTATACTTACATTAGACAGCACTGTTCTATAGGAGTGTTTGAAATTAAGACAATGGCCTTGGATTCCCACTTCTGGTAAGGAAGTAGAAGGACAAAAACACTTTGGCTCCTTGGTAACAAGAAACACCTGGACAAAATAGAAATCATTCTTTTCTATGAGACTAGAGAAGAGTGGCAGATGAAAGAAAACCTTGGAGACTGTTATGGATTGAATTGTGTCAACCCAAAATATGTGTCAACTTGACTAGGCCATGATTCCCAGTATTGTGTGATTGTCCACCATTTTGTCATCTGATGTGATTTGCCCATGTGTTGGAAATCCTACCTCTATGATGTTAATGAGGTGAGATTAGCAGCAGTTATGTTAATGAGGCAGTACTCAATCTACCAGATTAGGTTGTGTTTTTAAGTCAATCTCTTTTGAGATATAAAAGAAGTGAGCAGAGTGACAGGGGGACCTCATACCACAAAGAAAGCAGAGCTAGGAGCACATGTCGTTTGGACCTGGGGTCCCTGTGCTGAGATGCTTCTCAACCGGGGAAGATTGATGACAAGACCTTCCTCCAGAGTTGACAGAGAAAGACTTCCCCTGGAGCTAGCACCCTGAATTCGGACTTCTAGCCTCCTAGACCGTGAGAGAACAAATTTCTCTTTGTTAAAGCCATCCACTTGTGGTATTTCTGTTATAGCAGCACTAGATGACTAATAGACCAAGTTTCAGAGAGAAAGGAGCCTTCATGGATGGGCAGAGAACACGGAGTGTCCCTACCTGGGCAAGCGCCTGTGGTCAGAGCATAGGTGCACAGAGGCAGGAACATTAACTGAGCACATAGGCGTCCACAAGTTCTGGGGTTGGGGGTGCAACCAGTTTGGAAAATAGTCTGGCAGTTTCTTATAAAGTTAAACATGTACCTGCCCGTTGACTCAGCAGTTTCACTTCTCAGTATTTGCACAAGAGAAATGAAAACGTGTCCTCAAAACAAAGTGTGCACAAATGTTCAGAGCAACTTCATTCAAGATCGACAAACACATTAATCAACCCAGATGTCCACCAACTGGTGAATGGATGGACATAGTGTGGTGCATCCACACCATGGAACTCTACTCAGAAAAACACAGGAACAAACGACTGATATTCGCTACCACGTGAACGAACCTCAAAAGTATTATGTGGAATCATGGAGATGTACCAGAAGACTGTATACTGTGTGATTCCATTTACCTGAAGCTTAAGAACCGGCAAAACCAGTCTAAGGGGACAGAAATCAGAAGAGTGCTTGCCTGGGGAGGACTGATTGGGCAGGAGCGCAATTGTCCAAGGTGATGACAATGTTCTGTATCTCGATTGGGTTGGAAGTTAACTGGGTGTATACAGTTGTCAAACTCACCAAAAGGTACACTTAAGAGCTGTGAACTTGAATGTATATTATAGCTCAAAGAAAAAAAATTAAAAAGGCAAAAGCTGCAGCTTCAGCCCTCATGGAAAGAAAGAAAAGGGCAGTTGGATGGAGGCCTGCTGGTGAGTCAAAAACCCATTGCCGTCGAGTCGGTTCCGACTCATAGCGATTCAGTAGGACAAGGTAGAACAACCCCGTAGGGTTTCCAAGGAGTGGCTGGTGGATTTGAACTGCCGACCTTTTGGTTAGCAGCTGAACTCTTAACCTTTGGCGGCCTTGTACTTTTAACTTGCTTCACTTGGGATGGAATCATTCCTAATGATGCTAATCACGGCCTGAAAAGGGAGGTGCTCTCTCCAGTGGAGAGACGGGGACCTGGAACAGGATCAGAATCTGGTGAGGATTTCTGTAGCTCTGAGTGAATACCTGTGAATTATTAGGTACCGTTAGGTAAATAAACTCCCTCTGGCCTCATTGAATTACCGACAGGGCCTTAACAACTTCTGTTCTTCTCTGAAGAGCACTGAAAGCAGTCCTCTCCCTCTGCACCTGAATCTCCTGAGAAGGGGAAGCTGGTTGATACGAAGACCAAGGACTTTAAAAACTCTCATTTCCGCTTCTGGGCTGGGTGCCCTCTTTTAAGGGAGCCATCTTACAGATCGGACACCATCAACGTAAAGTTCCTATGGGTGTAAACCTCTCCTGACCTCTGTCATGACCTCTTAGGAGCTCCCAGTAGAAAATCTCTGCCCAGCTCAGACGGGGCTGAGGGAGAGGACACTCCTGCTCTGCCAAACATGAGTTTTGCGGCCAGGAGCCAGGGGACATCTGGGAGGAGCTGCATGTTCATGGAATCAGCCAATGCTCCTTCCCCCCATGGTGAGGTGGATTCGACTCCAGGGTGCAGTAGGAGAAGAAGACAAGCAGCAAGGAATTTGGGACCAGACACTCCCAGGACCACCAAGTAGGGGCTGAGTGACCTCGCTGAACAGTAGTGTCCTCATCTGTCACTGGGGACCCATAGGAAGAACCACTCTGCAAGGTTATTGGGGTGATTAAATAAGATGATGGTAGCATTGTGCACCCAGCAAAGGCCACACTCCCTTCCCCTCTTGTGGGAGTTTCACATGGGGGAACTTCACATATTTGGGAATCATGATGACACCAGGAATGGATATAGCAGAAGGACAAGCAGAGGCTGTGGGGGTCCCAAAAAGGTGATGATGGAGATCCTGAAGCTGAGTGTGGAAGGATGAGTGAGGTTTCCACAGATGGGGAGATGCAGAGGGATCTCCAGTAGACCAGTAGAAGACATGTCCTCAGGGGCAGGCTGGGGAGGTCTGTGGGGAGTGGGTCACAGAACGCTTCAAAGCCCTCCGGGGAAGGTAGACCTCATGCCGGGGAAGAGGCGTGAGCAGGGAGGGAAGAGCTCGGTAATGAGCATGGACTAGAGACTGCACACCTGGAGGCAGGGAGGCCAAGGGGAGGCTACAGTGGTTTCCAGGGAGATGGAGTCCATGAGAAGATGACACTGGGTAAGCAGACATGAAGAGAGGGACAGACTAGCCCTGGTGGGCTCTGTGGGCAGAAGAGTGACATGATTCCAGGAAAAAATTAGCAAGAGCCAGAGATGGTGGGGACACAAATGAAAAAGATAAAGCCCCTGTCCTCAAAGAGCTCACACAGGATGGGAGTAGGGGTGGATCTTGGACTAGTCTCTGGTGGTCTGAGGCTCAATTCCTCCATCTGCAAAAGGGGGCAGTTGATGTGCAGAGCATTCACTGAGAACACTTGTAGCAGAAATGCAGAAACAGCCAAAGACCACGCAGTCATGTTCCTGTAGACCCTGAGGACATTCTTCACCCTCCACTCCACCAGAGGGCCTGATCCTGCAGCCACCTCGGGCAGACCTTGCTGAAACCTTCCAATCACCATCATCCCACCTTCCAAACACGACGCCCACCTTAACACTTCAGGAAATCTGAACGTAGTCACACGTCTAACCTCTGTTGTGTTAGCGTTTCTGATCCTGCTTCCTGGCTGCAAGTAAGTCAGAATCCCCACAGGACAGAGGGACCTTTCAATTTCAAGTGTTAGGATCTCAAGAGGGGCAAGAGGAAGAGGACTGAGGGGAGGAGGCCTAGATGTAGCCCAAAGGGTGAGAGGGAAAGTGAGCAAGAGGGGTAGGGGAAAGGACTAGGGAGTGGGTAGATGAAAAAATGCTAATACCAGAGTTTGGTGAGGGTCAAACATTGCTGGGAAGGAGGAGCATCTCTGGAGGGCCTCTTTCCCCATCTGGAAGGTGAAGGGCCTGAACACAACTCCCAGGGCAAGCTCCATCCACGTCCTGGAGTCAGGGCTGCCTGAGGACAGTGTGGGTGAGATGCGGGGCCTCAGCTCAGATTTGGGATGGAGCGGGAATTAAACGCTCTTCTGTTCCAGATGCAGGGATCTCCCCACGGGGTCCCCACAAGGGTCACACGCCCATGGTGGGAACAAAATGTGGCCCAAGTGCACAGCAGGCACAGAGGGCCCCGATTGATAGTATCACCCTACCGCAGCCCCTGAGGACAGAGGGTTTCAGGCATCACACCACTCTTGACAGGGACCCCTCCACATGTGCTCAATCCTGTCCCTGAGCAGACAGGGGGGTGCCCTGAAGTTCCCAAAGCGCCAGGAGGTGAACTTTTGAGAATTAGTGCAGGAGCTCCAGGAAAGGAGTCCTCAATAGGAGGCTGAGACAGAAACCACAGACTCAGTCCATGCAAGACCTTTGGGTTAATGGGGCCCAGTGTGGTGGGGCGGCCCAGGGTCTAACACCCCCACTGCGGTGGCCCCCACCTCTGGCCCCCTCACTCCAAACCTCCTGTCTTTGACCTCATTCCTGCTCTCAGCAAAAAAGCTGAGTGCTCGCTCCAGCCAGGCCCGAGCATGGGGCACAACAAGGCCTTGATCCCACCCTCACCCCACCCCTGGCTCAGGGCCTGCAGGTGAAAGAGACAAGCACAGGTGAGGTGACCTAGTCCGGCCTGTGAAGGCCTGGCAAGCTACCTGGTGGTGGTGGCTGCAGCGAGCAAGAAAATTGTTCCGGTTTGTTTAAACGGGTGCAAAGATCAAGAAACATCTGTTGAATGAGTAGAGGGATTAGTGAAGGATGATAATGAATTCCGGCATTGACTACTGTGAGTCATATAGCCATGATTGAATCCATTCAGGAGCCCTGAGGATGATGTTATGCTTCCCTTTAACAGAGGAGGAAAAGGGTCGGGGGGTTCAGTAACTTGCCCAAGGCCATCCAGCTACAAGCGGTAAAAGCAAAATTCAACAAACCCCCAAATTGACTGCTTGGACTTTCTGCAGACAGCCAGGTTGGAGAAAATGAAAGTTTAGAAAGGCGATAGTGGAGGGCTGCAGATCTGCCTCTTGGGGGAAACCCCCATGTCCCTAGGCCCCCTCCTAATGTCCTTGGGTCCCTTCCCCATGTCCCAGGGACTCTTTCTCATGTACGTGACTCCTCTCGATGTCCCCCAAACCCCACCCCATCCCCTCTCACAATGTCCCCCAGGGCTTCTCCCCTTGTCTCTGGGCCCCTCTCCATGTCCCTGAGTGCCTTCCCCATGTTCCCATTCTCCACATCTCCCTGGTCCCCATTCCCATATCCCTGGGTCCTTATGCCTGGGTATCCTCCCCATGTCCCTGGACTCCTCCCCTTGTCCCTTGGTCCCTTCCCCATGTCCATAGGACTCCTGCCATGCCCCTGAGTCCCCTCCTTTTGTCCCCATGCCCGCTCCCCATCTCTCTGGCACCAATCACATATCCCTTTTCCCCCTCCCCATTTACATGGACCACCTCCTCATGTCCATGCCCATGCCCAATGTCCCTGGGACCTCTCCCATATCTCTGGGCCCCCTCCCCATGTCCCTATCACCTCTTCTCATGTCACTGGCTTCCTCATGTCCTGGGAGCCATTGCTTATGTCCATAGGGCCCCTCTCCATGTCCCTGGGGCCACTTCCCATGTCTCTTGGTCCTCTTCCCATTTCACTGGGCCCTCTCCCTATGTCCTAGGGCCTCCTCCCTATGTCCCTGAGCCCCCTTCTCATGTCCCTGGGACTCCTCTCATGTCACTGGACTTCCTCCCCATTTCCCCTTTCCTTGTCACTGAAGTCTCCCTTCATGCCCCTGAATCCCCTCCCCACTTCCTTATGTACCCATGCCCTCTCCCCATATCCCTGGGCCCCCTCCACTTATCTCTAGTTTATCTCCCTATGTCCCTGGGGCCACTCCCCATGTCCCTGAATCCCCTACCCATGTTCATGGGCCCCCTCCCCATATCCCTGGGCCCACTCCTCATGTTCCTGGGCTTCCTCTCTGTGTCCCTTGGCCCTCTCCCCACTTTGCTGTGTCCCCTCCCCATGTCCCAGGCACACCTCCTCATATCCCTGGGGACCCTGCCCATGTCCCTGGGGCCTCTCCCCACATGCCTATGGCCTCTCTTTATTTCTCTGGCTTCCATCCCAATGCCCCTTGGATTCCCTCACCATATTCCTGGTTCCCCTCCCCATGACCATGGGATTGCTCATCATGTCCGTGGTAACCTTCACCTTGTCCCAAGCCCACTCCCCATCTCACTGAGACTAATCCTATGTCTCTAGGACGCCTCTTCATGTATGTGGCCATACTCATCATGTCCCAGGCCTCCTGCCCATGTCAATTATGTTCCTCTCCATGTTCCTAGACCCCGTCCCAGTGTCTCTGGGTTCATTCCCAATGTTCCCATGCCCTCTTTCCTTCTACCTGCTAGCAGTCCTATGTCAGTGGAACCCCTCCACATTTCCTTGGCCTCCTCTACACGTCCCTTAGACTGCTCCCTATGTCCCTGGGTCCTCTATATCCCCATGCCACCTGGGAGCAATTCCTTCCCCCCCCCCACTTCCCTGTGCCCCTTGCCCATTTTTCCTGGGCCTCCACCTTATAAGCCTGAGCCCCCTACCCACATCTGTGGGTCCAGCCCCCATATCCCTAGGGCTCTTCCTCATGTCTGTACCCCCTCCCCATGTACCTGGGGCCCCTCCCCATGTCTCTGGGTTTAATGGATTGAATTATGTCCCCCCAAAATGTGTTGTAAATTCTAAGCCCTATACCTGTGGTTAAAATCCCATTTGGAAGTGGGTTTTCTTTGTTACGTTAATGAGGTAGTGTTAATGTAGGGTGTATCTTAAATCTATCTCTTTTGAGATATAAAACAGCAGATTAAGTGAGCAAGCAAGCACGCACAAACGGAGAGGATGAAACAGTAAAACTTTCGAAAGCGGGAAACTGTGGAAGGCGGAAACTTGTCAGAGAAGGAAAACTCAAATATTTCCCACTAAAATGAGCGATAGAAAAGTGCCATATCTGGAAAAACAAAGCAGTCCCATTGAGTTCTGTCTCTCAGAAGTTTCACTGTACATGCTACATGATAGCCAAAGAACCTAGGAATAGAAGCT
This sequence comes from Trichechus manatus latirostris, assembly GCF_000243295.1. Taxonomy (NCBI): domain Eukaryota; kingdom Metazoa; phylum Chordata; class Mammalia; order Sirenia; family Trichechidae; genus Trichechus; species Trichechus manatus. The sequence goes on from NW_004443993.1 coordinate 6,794,561, forward strand.
GAAAAGAGACAAGGACCTTCACTTAGTGTGGACAGAGAAGAGACTTCTCCTAGAGCTGGCGCCCTGAGTTCGGATTTCTAGCTTCCGAAACTGTGAGGAAAAAAAACTCTGTTCATTAAAGCCACCAAAGGTATTTCTATGATAGCAGCACTACATAATTAAATTTTGCTGAAGATTACATTCAAAAGCAGTTACAACAGTACATCGACAGGGAACTGCCAGAAATTCAAACTGGATTCAGAAGAGGATATGGAACAAGGGATATCATTGCTGATGTCAGATGGATCTTGGCTGAAAGCAGAAAATACTAGAAAGATGTTTACCTGTTTTATTGACTATGCAAAGGCATTCAACTTCGTGGATCATAACAAATTATGAATGACATTGCAAAGAATGGAAATTCTAGAACACTTAATTGTGCCCATGAGGAACCTGTACCAAGAGGCAATTATTCAAACAGAACAAGGGCATACTGCGTTGTTTAAAGTCAGGAAAGGTGTGCGTCAGGGTTGTATCCTTTCACTATATTCAATCTGTATGCTGAGCAAATAATCTGAGAAACTGGACTATATGAAGAAGAACGGGGCATCAGGATTGGAGGAAGACTTATTAACAACCTGCGTTATGCAGATGACACAACCTTACTTGCTGAAAGTGAAGAGAACTTGAAACATTTATTGATGAAGATAAAAGACCACAGCTTTCAGTCTGGATTACACCTCAACATAAAGAAAACAAAAATCCTCGCAATGGACCAATAAACAGCATCATGATAAACGGAGAAAAGATCGAAGTTGTCAAGAATTTCATTTTACTTGAATCCACAATCAACATGTATTGAAGCAGCAGTCAAAAAATCAAACGACGCATTGCATTGGGCAAACCTGCTCCAAAAGATTTCTTTAAAGTGTCAAAAAAGCACAGGTGTCATCTTGAAGATTAAAGTGCGCCTGACCAGAGCCATGGTGTTTTCAATCGCCTCATATGCATGCAAAAGCTGGACAATGAATAAGAAAGACCGAACAAGAATTGACGTCTTTGAATTATGGTGACAGCAAAGAATATTGAATATACCATGGACTGCCAAAAGAAGGAACAAATCCGTCTTGGAAGAAGTACAGCCAGAATGCTCCTTAGAAACAAGGATAGTGGAACTACGTCTTACGTACTTTGGACAAGTTATCAGGAAGGATCAGTCCCTGGAGAAGGACATCATGCTTGGTAAAGTAGAGGGTTAGCGAAAAAGAGGAAGTCTCTCAACAAGATGGATCAACACAGTGGCTGCAACAATGGGCTCAAGCATAACAAAGACTATGAGGATGACGCAGGACCAGGCAGTGTTTTGTTCTGTTGTACATAGGGTCACTATGTGTGGGAACCAACTTGACGGCAACTAACAACAGGTTCTCTTTTTATTGTTTTGATGGAGTCTTTTTTTAAAATTGTGCTTTAGATGAATGTCTTAGTCATCTAGTGCTGGTATAACAGAAATACCAGAAGTGGATGTCTTTAACAAAGAGAAATTTATTTTCTCACACTCTAGTAGGCTACAAGTCCAAATTCAGGGTGTCACATCCAGGGGAAGACTTTCTCTCTCTGTCGGCTCTTAAAGAAGGTCCTTCTCATCAATCTTCCTCTGGACTAGGAACTTCTGTGTGCAGGAACCCCAGGTCCAAAGGATGCTCTCTGCTCCCAGTGCTTCTTTCTTGGTGGTATGATGTCCCCAACTCTCTGCTTGCTTCCCTTTCCTTTTATCTCTCGTAAGATAACAGGTGATACGGGCCACACTCCAGGGAAACTCCTTTTACATAGGATCAGGGATGTGACCTTAGTAAGGGTGTTACAATCTCACCCTAATCCTCTTTAACATAAAATTACAATCACAAAATGGAGGCCAACCATACAATACTGGGAATCATGGCCCAGCCAAATTGATACACACATTTTTTAGGGGACATAATTCAATCCACAACGATGAAGGTTTACAGAGCAAATTAGTTTCTCGTTAAACAACTAATACACATATTGTTTTGTGACATTGGTTGCCAACCCCAGGACACTTCAACACTCTCCCCTTCTCATCCTTGGATTCCCCATTACCTGCTTTCCTGTCCGCTCCTGCCTTCTTGTCCTTGCCCCTGAGCTGAAGTGTTCATTTAGTCTCCTTTTGTTTTATGGGTCTGTCAAATCTTTGGCTGAAGGGTGAACCTCAGGGGTAACTCACTTCTGAGTTAAAAGGATGTCTGGAGCAATATTTTCAAGGTTTCTCCAGTCTGTGTCAGACTAGTAAGTCTGATCTTTTTGTGTGTGTGTATGAGTTAGAATTTTGTGGTTTTTTGTGAGTTATATTTTTCTCCAGCTCTCTCTGAGACCCTCTGTTGTGATCCCTGTCACAGCAGTTGGTGGTGGTAGCTGAGAACCATCTAGTTGTGCTGGACTTAATCTGATAGAGGCTGTGGTAGTTTTTGTCCATTAGTCCTTTGGACTAATATTTCCCTTGTGTCTTTGGTTTTCTTCATTCTCCCTTGCTCCAGATGAGGTGAGACCAGTGGAGTATCTTAGATGGCCGCTCATAGGCTTTTAAGATCCCAGACTCTACTCACCAAAGTAGGATGTAGAACATTTTCTTTATAAACTATGTTATGCCAATTGAGCTACATGTTCCCTGAGACCATGGTCCCCAGCCCTCAGCCCAGTAATTCCATCCCTCAGGGAGTTTGGATGTGTCTATTGAGCTTCCATGACCTTGACTTGGTCAAGTTGTGCTGGCTTCTCCAGTGTACTGCCTTATCCTCCGCCAAAGTTTCTACTTACGTATTGTCTATTAAGTGTTTTTCCATCCCCACCCCTCCTCTCTCTAGTAACCATCAAAGATTGTTTCTTTTTGTGTGTAAAACTTTTCATGAATTTTTATAATAGTGCTCTCATACAATATTTGTCTTCTGTGATTGACTTACTACACTCAGCACAATGCCCTCCAGATTCATCCACATTGTGAGCTATTTCACAGATTCATCATTTTTCTTTATCGTTGCATAGTGTTCCATTGTGTGTATGTACCATAGTTTACCCATTCATCTGTTGATGGGCACTTAGGTTGTTTGCATCTTTTTGCTACTGTGAATAATGCTGCAATGAACATGGGTGTGCACATGTCTATTCGTGTGACGGCTCTTATTTCTCTAGGATATATTCCTAGGAGTGGCATTGCTGGATCATATGGTATTTCTATTTCTAGCTGTTTAAGGAAGCGCCATATCATTTTCCAAAATTTTGCATTCCCACCAGCAGTGCATAATAGTTCCAATCTTCTCACAGCCTCTCCAACATTTATCTTCTGTTTTTTTGATTCATGCCAGTAAAGTCAGGGTGAAATGATATCTCATTGTGGTTTTGATTTGCATTTCTCCAATGGCAAGTGATCACGAGCATTTCCTCATGTGTCTGTCAGCTGCCTGAATGTTTTGTTTCGTGAAGTGTCCATATCTTTTGCCCATTTTTAAGTTGGAGTATTTGCCTTTCTGTTGTAGAGGTGTTGGATTTTCCTGTAGATTTTAGAGATTGGACCTTTGTCAGATTTGTCATAACCAAATTGTTTTTTCCCATTCTGTAGTTTCTCGTTTTACTCTTTTGATGCAGTCTTTTGATAGCATAAGTGTTCAATTTTTAGAAGACCCCAGCTATCTAGATTATCTTCTGGTGTTTGTGTATTGTTAGTTATGGTTTGTATCCTGTTTATGCCATGTATTAGGGCCTCTAGGGTTGACCCTATTTTTTTCTTCTATGATCTTTATAGTTTTTGGTTTTATATTTAGGTCTTTGATCCATTTTGAATTAGTTTTGGTATATTGTGTAGTATGGGTCCTGTTTCATTTTTTTACAGATGGACATCTAGTTTTGCCAGCACCATTTGTTAAAAAGACTGTCTTTTCCCTATTTGATGGACTTTGGGCCTTTGTCGAAGATCAGGTGACCGTAGGTGGATGAATTTACATCTAGGTTCTCAGTTCTGTTGCATTAGTCAGTGTGTCTGTCACTGTACCAGTACCAGGCTGTTTTGACTACCATAGCTGTATTGTAGCTTCTGAGGTCAGGTAGTAGGAATCCTCCTGCTTTATTCTTCTTTAATAGTGCTTTACTTATCCAGGGCCTCTTCCCTTTCCATGTAAAGTTAATGATTAGTTTTTCCATCTCTTTAAAGAATGCAGTTGGTATTTGGATTGAGATTGCGTTGTATTTGTAGATTGCTTGGGTAGAAGTAACACTTTCACAATATTGAGTCTACCTATCCATGAGCATGGTATGTTTTTCCATTTATGTAGATCTCGGTTTCTTGCAGTAGTGTCTTGTAGTTTTCTTTGTATAGGTCTGTTGCATTCCCTGGTAAGATTTATTCCTAAGTCTTTTATTTTTTATGGTCTGTTATAACTGATATTGTTTTTCTGATTTCCTTTTCATAGTTCTTTTTATTGGTGTATAGGAATCCAACTGATTTTTGTATGTTTACCTTGTATCCTGCTACTCTGCTGAATCTTTCCATTAGTTTCACTAGTTTTCTCATCCCCTACATGTCTGTCAGTTTATCATATTATGGGGGCTTGTGTGTTGCTGTGATGCTACAAGCTATGCCACTGGTATTCAGATACCAGCAGGGTCACCCATGGTGGACAGGTTTCAGCTGAGCTTCCAGACTGAGACAGACTAAGAAGAGGGACCCAGCAGTCTATTTCTGAAACGAATTAACCAGTGAAAACCTTATGAGTAACAGTGGAACATTGTCTGATATAGTTCCAGAAGATGAGCCCCCCCAGGTTGGAAGGCATTCAAAAGATGACTGGGGAAGAGCTGTCTCCTCAAAGTAGAGTTGACCTTGAAGTGGATGGAGTCAAGATTTCAGGACCTTCATTTGCTGAGGTGGCACGACTCAAAATGAGAAGAAACAGCTGCAAACATCCATTAAAATAGGAACATGGAATGTATGAAGTATGAATCTAGGAAAATTGGAAATTTTCAAAAATTAAATGAAAAGCATAAACATCAATATCTTAAGCATTAGTGAGCTGAAATGGACTGATATTGGCTATTTTGAATTGGACAATCATATGGTCTACTATGCCAGGAATGACAACTTGAAGAGCAATGGCACTGCATTCATCTTCAAAAAGAATATTTCAAGATCTATCCTGAAGTTCAATGCTGTCAGTGATAGGATAATATCCATACGCCTACAAGGAAGACAAATTAATACAACTATTATTCAAATTTACGTACCAACCACTAATGCCGTAGGTGAAGAAACTGAAGATTTTTACCAGCTTCTGCTGTCTGAAATTGATCAAACATGCAATCAGGATGTACTGATAATTACTGGTGATTGGAATGAGGAAGTCAGAAACAAAGAAGAAGGATTGGTAGTTGGGAAATAGGGCCTTGGTGATAGAAAAAATGCCAGAGATTGCATAATGGAATTTTTCAAGACCAGCGCCTTCTTCATTGCAAATACTATTTTTCACCAACAGCGACTATACACGTGGACCTCGCCAGATGGAATACACAGGAATCAAATAGACTACACCTGTGCAAAAAGACAATGGAAAAGCTCAATATCATCAGTCAGAACAAGGCCAGGGGCCGACTGCGGAACAGATCATCAATTGCTCATATGCAAATTCAAGATGAAACTGAAGAAAATTAGAATAAGTCCATGAGAGCCAAAGTATGACCTTGAGTATATCCCACCTGAATTTAGAGACCATCTGAAGAATAGATATGACGTGTTGAATACTAATGACTGAAGACAAGACGAGTTGTGTAATGACATCAAGGACATCATACATGAAGAAAGCAAGAGGTGATTAAAAAGACAGGAAAGAAAGAAAAGACCAAAATGGATGTCAGAAGAGACTCTGAAACTTGCTGTTGAACATCGAGTAGCTAAAGCAAAAAGAAGAAATAATGAAGTAAAAGAAGTGAACAGAAGATTTCAAAGGGTGGCTCAAGAAGACAAAGTAAAATATTATAATGACATGTGGAAAGAACCGGAGATAGAAAACCAAAAGGCAAGCTTGGCATTTCTCAAGCTGAAAGAACTGGAAAAAAAAATTCAAGCCTCGAGTTGCAATAGTGAAGGATTGTACGGGGAAAATATTAAACGACACAGAAAGCAACAAAAGAAGATGGAAGGAATACATAGAGTCACTATACTAAAAAGAATTGGTCGATGTTCAACCATTTCAAGAGGTAGCATCTGATCAGGAACCGATGGTACTGAAGGAAGAAGTCCAAGCTGCACTGAAGGCATTGGTGAAAAACAAGGCTCCAGAAAATAACCGAATATCAACTGAGATGTTTCAACAAATGGATGCAGTGCTGTAAGTGCTTTGTTCTGTGGTGCATAGTGTCGCTATGAGTGGGAACCAACTCAATGGCACCTAACAACAACAACAGTTTTCTCGTGGAGTCTTTTGGGTTCTTTATGTACACTATCATATTATCTGCAAATAGGGACAGTTTTTCTTCTTCATTACCAATTTGGATGCCCTTTGTTTCTTTTTTCCTTTATTGCTGTAACTGAGACTTCCAGCACGATGTTAAACAGGAGTGATGATAAAGGGCATTCTTGTTTTGTTCCTGTACTCAAGGGGGAATGTTTTCAGCCTCTCTCTGTTATGAATGTTTTCTGTTGATTTTGTATAGATGTCCTTTATTATGTTGAGGAATGTCCCTTCTATACCTATTTTATTGAGAGTTTTTTTTTTTTTTTTAATCAGGAATGTGTTGGACTTTGTTGAATGCCTTTTCTGCATTGACTGGGATGATCATGTGTTATTTTTAGTTTATTTATGTGGCGGATTATGATGATTGATTTTCTAATTTTGAACCATCTTTGCATACCTGGCATGAATCCCACTTGGTAGTGGTGTCTTATTTTTTTGATATGATGCTGAATTCCATTGGCTAAAATTTTTTTGAGGATTTTTGCATCTATATTCATGATAGATATTAATCTGTAATGTTTGTGTGTGTGTGTGTGTGTGTGTTGTCATTGCCTGATTTTGGTATCAGGGTTATGCTGTCTTTATAGAATGAATTGAGCAGTATCCTGTCGTTTTCTATGTTCTGAAATAGTTTGGTGTAAACTCCTCTCTGAATGTTTGGTAGAATTCTCCAGTGAAGCCATCTGGGCCAGGGCTTTTTTCTGTTGGGAGTTTTTTTTTTTTTTTTGTTTGTTAAGTTAGCATTTCAGTCTCTTCTCTTGTTATGGGTCTATTCAGATTTTCAACTTCAGTTTTTGTTAGTTTGGGTAAGTAGTGTGTTTCTAGAAATTTGTCCATTTCTTCTAGGTTTTCAAATTTGGTGGTGTATAGTTTTTCATAGTACTCTGTTATGATCCTTTTTATTTCAGTTGCGTCTGTTGTAATCCCTCATTTCATTTCTTATTTTGGTTATTTGTGTTCTCTCCTGTTTTTCCTTTTTCAGTTTGGCCAAAGATTTGTCAATATTTTTGAACTTTTCAAAGAACGAACTTTTGGTTTTGTTGATTCTTTCTATTGTTTTTCTATTCTCTATTTCATTTATTTCTGCCCTGCTCTTTATTATTTCCTTTTTTTTTTGTGGCTGTGGGCTTCTTTTGCTGTTCTCTTTCTATTTGTTTGAGTTGTGTAGATAATGTTTTGATTTTGTTCCTTTCTTCTTTTTTGATGTGTGCATATATTGCTATAAATTGACCTCTGAGCACTGCCTTTGCTGTGTCCCAAAGGTTTTGGTATGATGTGTTTTCATTCTTATTTGATTCTAGGAATTTTGGATTCCATCTTTGATTTCTTCTATTACCCCGTAGTTTTTAAGCATGGTGTTACTCAGTTTCCATGTATTTGATTTTTTTGTCTTGCTCTTCCTCTTATTAATTTCTACTTTTATGGCATTGTGATCAGAGAAGATACTTTTTATCATCTCAATGTTTTGGATTTAGTTGAGGGTTGCTTTGTGGCCTAAGATGCAGTCTATTCTGGAGAATGTTTCATGTTGTGTTGGAAAAGAATGTGTACTTTGCAGCTGTTGGGTGGAGTGTTCTGTATATGTCTCTGAGGTCAAGTTGGTTGCTTGTGGCCTTTAGAGCTTCCGTATCTTTGTTCTGTCCTTTACTGAGAGTGGTGTGTTGAAGTCTCCTACTATTGTTGTTGAACTCTCAATTTCTCTTTTCAGTGCTGTTAGAGTTTGTTTTATGTATTTTGGAGCCCTGTCATTGGGTGCATAGATATTTATTCTGGTTAAGACTTCATGGTGGATTGTCCCTTTAATTGTTTCATAACGTCCTTCTTTGTATTTTATGGTAGATTTTGTTTTAAAGTCTATTTATCTGAGATTAGTATTGCCATTCCTGCTCTTTTTTGGTAGCTGTTTGCTTGATTTCAAATATATGTATGTCTTTGTTTCTCAGGCTTGTCTCTCATAGACAGCATATTGATGAATCTTGTTTTTTTTTTTTTTTAATCTATTCTGTCACTCTCTGTTTCTTTATGGGTGCATTTATGCCATTTACATTCAGTATGATTATTGATAGGTGTGAATTTATTGCTGTCATTTTGTAGTGCTTTTATTTGTGGTGCTGATGTTTTCTTTGTTCCTCTTACTCTCCCTGTGATGAATTCCTTTTGTTTGTTTTCATTTTTGTATATTTTGTGTTTACTGAGACTGTGTTTTTCTTTTTTATTTTGATGAGTGGGTTTGTTAACTTTCTTTCTGATTGCCTTGAAATTTACCCCTATCTTCTTAAGTTTGAACCAGGCTTTTATTTCTTGATATCACCTTGACTTCCTCTCCATCTCAAAGTTCGATACCTACATCCTTTGTTCCCTCTTTTTTTGTTCTGAAGTTGCTGTCATTTACATATTGATCTATGTGGCTCCCTGTTGTAAATCTTTTAGTTTTATTCTTGACAGCTCATTACCTAGGTTGGTATCTGGCTGATGTGGTCTTCCATCCTAGATTCATGCTGTTGTCTGATGTTGGTTCTCTAACTAATGAACTGCCTTTGCCAGAGGCTCTCCAGCTGAGTGGTACAGCACAGCCTCCCAAGAAGGGGTGGTGGTGCACAGGGCTAGGTGGGTGGAAGAAAGGAAAAGAAGGAAGGGAGAGAGAGAGAAGAAACAAACAAAAAAAGAACAAAGCAAACCAAAAAATCCCAGCCCGTCAAGGAGAGGGGATGGCACCCGGGGCTAGCTAGAATGGCACTGAAGGGGCCAACTAGTGAGGGTGGGGCGGACCCTGACAGCAGTGACCTACTATCTCTTCGGCTGAGAGACCATGGCCCGTTGGAAAGCAGTGGAGGTCGCATAGAGGGAAGAAGGGTCGGGTGGGGGTGGGAAAGCCTGTATCCCTGGTTACTGGGTGCTCTATCTCCTGTTGGGAGCTCCGTGAAGTTGCCTTCTCTTAGTCCCTGTCCATAGTCTTTGGTGGCTGAGGTCCAAGATGCTGAATCCATGCCATGTTAGCCGGTAGGGGACCTCCACTCTGTAGCTCTCCTCATTCTCATTTATCTGTCACTTTCTTATTCCATTCTGTGCTTGATCTAGTTCTTTATTCCTTCATTTGGTGCTTAGGATTCCAGGATTGATGTTTATATCTGTTTTAGTTAGTTTTTTGGGTCTTTGCTGCAGAAGGACAGCATGGTGCTTCTGACTATAGCACCATGTTGGCTCCGCCTCTCTTAGTGAAATCTTTTGATGAGCATAATAAGTGATTTCTAGGAGTTCCCTGCTATCTAGTTTCTCTTCTGGTCTTTGTGCATTGTTAGTTATGGTTTGTATCCTGTTTACGCCATGTATTAGGGCCCCTAGTGTTGTCCCTATTTTTTCTTCCATGCTCTTTATCATTTTAGATTTTGTGTTTAGGTCTTTAATCCATTTTCAGTTAGTTTCTGTGTATGGTGGGAGGTATGGGTCCTGTTTCATTTTTTTACATATGGACATCCAGTTATGCCAGCATCATGTATTAAAGAGACTGTCTTTTCCCCATTTAATGGACTTTGGGCCTTTGTCAAATATCAGCTGCTCATGGATGGATTTACACCTGGGTTCTTAGTTCTGTTCCATTGGTCTATGTGTCTATTGTACCAGTACCAGGCTGTTTTGACTACTGTGGCTGTGTAATAGGTTCTAAAATCAGTGTGAGGCCTCCTACTTTGTGCTTCTTTTTCAGTAATGCTTTACTTATCCAGGGCCTCTTCCTTTTCCGTATAAAATTGGTGATTTGTTTCTCCATCTCTTTAAAAAATGCTGTTGGAATTTAGATAGAGATTGCATTGTATCTGTAGATCATTTTGGGTAGAATTGACATTTTCACAATGTTGAGTCTTCCTATTCATGAGCATGCTGTGTTTTTCCATTTATGTAGTTCTCTTTTGGTTCTTGCAGTAGCGTTTTATAGTTTTGTTTGTATATGTCTTTTATGTCCCTGGTCAGATTTATTTCTAAGTACTTTATCTTCTTGAGGGCTATTGTAAATGTTATTGATTTGGTGATTTCCTTTTTGAAATTCTCTTTACTGGTGTAGAGGCATCCTGCTGATTTTTGTCTGTTAATCTTGTATCCCGCTACTTTGCTGAAATCGTCTATTAGTTCCAGTAGCTTTCTTGTGGATTATTTGGGCTTTCTGGGTATAAGATCATATCTGTGAATAGGGATAGGTTTAACTCTTCCTTACCAATTCGTATGGCCTTTATTTCTTTTTCTTGCCTTACTGCTGTAGGTAGGACTTCTAGCTGCTTTGTATTATTTTGATGTTTTGGATTTTGTTAAGGCTTGCTTTGTGGCCTAAAATGTGGTCTATTCTGGAGAATGTTCCATGTACATTGGAAAAGAATGTATACTTTGCTGCTGTTGGGTAGAGTGCTCTGTATATGTCTATGAGGTCAAGTTGGTTAATTGTGGCATTTAGATCTTCCATATTTTCTATAGAGTTTCTTTCTAGATGTTCTGTCCTTCACAGAAGTGGTGTGTTGAAATCTCCTACTGTTATTGTGGAGCTGTGTATCTCACTTTTCAATTCTGTTAGAGTTTGTTTTATGTATTTTGGAGCCCTGTCTTTGGAAGCATATATATTTATTATGGTTATGTCCTCCTGGTGTACTGACTGTTTAATAATTATATAGTGCCCTTACTTATCCTTTATGATGGATTTTGTTTTAAAGTCTATTTTAATATTGCCACTCCTGCTCTCTTTTGTTGTTGTTTGCTTGATATATTTTCACCCTTTGCGTTTTAGTTTGTTTATGTCTTTGTGTCTCAGATGTATGTCTTGTAGACAGCATATAGAAAGATTGTGTTTTTTATCCATTCTGCAACTCCGTGTCTCTTTGTTGGTGCATTTAGGTCATTTACATTCAGTGTATTTATTGATATGTGTGAGTTTACTGTTGTCATTTTGATTTTTTAGTGTGTATGGTGTCAGTTTCTTTGTTCTGCGTAATATTCTGCGCTGATTTTTTTTGGTTGTTTATGTATTTTCTTTTCATCTCTTTCATTATTGTTGATTTTGTGTTTGCTGAGTCTTTATGTTTTTCTTCTTTTTATTTTGATGGGTAGCTTTGTTAGCTTCCTTTGTGGTTACCTTGAAATTTTCCTTTATTTTCCTAAGTTTAAACTAGTCTTTTATTTCTTGATATCACCTTAACTTCCTCTTCATTTGGAAGTTCTATGACTACACTATTTTGTTTTGTTTAGTTTTGATATGTTCAAGTAGGCTGGGTGTGTGTGCTACTTTGGTTGGTGGCCTCATTGAGCCTCTCGTGTCATGTCTCCGGGTTGTCAGAGCAGCTACTTGGTGTGTGAGCCTAGGAGACTGTTTACGTTTCTTGTGGGGGTGCAATTATTCAGGGCACAGGTGTCTGGGCCATCGGTCACTGAGTGTGTGGTGCAGACTCTCACCTACAGTCCTGGGTGAGACCAGTGGAGTATCTTAGATGGCCTCCCACAGGCTTTTAAGACCCCAGACTCTACTCACCAAAGTAGAGTGTAGAACGTTTTCTTTATAAACTATGTTCTTCCAATTGAGCTAGATGTTCCCCCAGACCATGTTCCCCACAGACCTCAGCCCAGTAATTTGGTCCCTCAGGGAGTTTGGATGTGTCTATGGAGCTTCCACGACCTTGCCTTAAGTTGTGCTCTCTTCCCCAGTATTGTATACTGTCTTATTCTTCACAAAGGTTACCACTTATCTATTGACAATTGATAATTGAACACTTTTCGTTTGTATAATTCAGTGACACCATTTATATCAATCATGTGCAAACATCACCAATATTCATTGCCAAATTTTCCAGCACCATAAAAAATAACTCAGTGCTTCCTAAGCATTGACACTTTTCCTTCTCCCTCTTTGATCTCTATACTTAGCCTATGCTAGTTATTTCATCTGAGTGAGATCATACAGTAGTTGTCCTTTGTGCTTGTCTATTCAACACAATGTTTTCAAGGTTCATCCATGTTGTAGTATGTATCAAGTCTTCGTTTCTCTTTATGAACTGAGTAGTATTCCATTGTAGTATGTACTACATTTTGTTTATCCATTCATCCATTGATGAACCTTTAGGTTGTTTCCACCTTTTGGCTATTGTGAATTGTGCTGCAAGGAACATTGGTGTACATGTGTCTGTGTCACTGCTTTCAAATCTCTTGAGTATATACCTAGTTAGTTCTATGTTTAACTTTTTACTTATTTTAATTTTAATTTTATTGTACTTTAAGTGAAAGTTTACAATTCGTTAGTCTCTCATACAAAACTTTATACGTATATTGTTATGTGACCCTAATTGCTCTCCCTATAATGTGACAGCACACTCCTCCTTTCCACCCCTGATTTCCTGTTTCCATTCAACTAGCTCCTGACCCTCTCAGACTTCTCATCTCACCTCCCGACAGGAGCTACCCATTTAGTCTCATGTATCTGCTTGAGCTAAGAAGCACACTCTTCATGAGTATCATTTTATGGCCCATAGTCCAGTCCAATTTTTGTCTGAAGCGTTGGCCTCAGAAATGGTTGTAGTTCTGGGTTGACAGAGAGTCCAGGGGCCATCGTTTCTGGGGTTCCTCCAGTCTCAGTCAGACCATTAAGTCTGTTTTTTTTTTTTTAACTAGAATTTGAGTTCTGCACCCCACTTTTCTCCTGCTCCATCAGGGACTCTGTTGTGTTCCCTCTCAGGGCGGTCATTGGTGGTAGCCAGGCACCATCTAGTTCTTCTGGTCTCAGGCTGATGCAGCCTCTGGTTTATGTGGCCTTTTCTGTCTCTTGGGCTAATACTTTCCTTGTGTCTTTGGTGTTCTTCATTCTCCTTCTATGTCTAACTTTTTGAGGAACTGCTAAACTGTTTTCACAGCGCCTCCACCATGTTACATTGCCACCAGCAATAGAAGAGAGTTCCAATTTCTCCTTATCCTCACCAACATTTCTTGTTTCCATTTTTATAATCTTAAACCATCCTAGTGGAGTTAAAGTAGTATCTCATTGTGTTTTGTGTTTGTCTTTTTTTAGGTGTTTCCTTTTCTTTTCCTTAATTTTTTTATTGTTTAAAAATATATATTACACCATTCCATCGTTTTTCAGGTTTGCAATTTAGTGATAGCAGTTACATGAATCATGTTGTGCAAACATCACTGTAATCATTGCCGAATTTCCCATCACCATAATCAGAAATTCACTGCTTCCTAAACAATGACTCCCCCTTACCTTATCCCTCTTGCCTGTGGTAACCAATAATAAACTTAGGTCTTTATAGTTGTTGTTAGGTGCCGTCGAGTCAGTTCCAACTTATAGCGATCCTATGTACAACAGAAGGAAACACTGCCCGTTCCTGCGCCATCCTCACAATCATTATTATGCTTGAGCTCATTATTGCAGCCACTGTGTCAATCCATATCATTGAGGGTCTCTATACATTTCCCTATTCCAGTTATTTGCTATAAGTCAGATCATGGAATACTTGTTCTTTTATGTTTGACTTATTTCACTCAGCATGTTTTCAAGGTTAAGCCATGTTGTGGCATGCATGAGAACTGATTTCATTTCTCTTTATGGCTGAGTAATATTCCATTGTATTTATATGTCACATTTTGTTTTTCCATTCATCCATTGATGGACATTTAGGTTGTTTCCATCCTTTGGCTATTACGAATAGTGCTGAAATGAACACTGGTATACTTGTGTCTGTTCGCATTGCTGCTTTCAAGTCCCTTGGGTACATAACTAGGAATGCAATTGCTGGGTCATATGGTATTTCTTGGAGCCCTGGTGGCATAGTGGTTAAGAGCTTGGCTGCTAACCAAAAGGATGGCAGTTTGAAACCACCAGCTGCTCCATGGAAACCCTATGGGGCAGTTCTTCTCCTTCCTATAGGGTCGCTATGAGTTGGAATCGAGTCTACGGCGACAGGTTTGGTTTGGATTTTGGTATAGTAGTTCTTTGTTTCAAACTCTTCGAGGAACCGCCGAACTGTTTTCACAGCAGCTATACCGTTTTGCATTCCCACCAACAATAGATAGAGATTCCATTTTTTTCACAACCACAATATTTGTTATTTCCCATTTTTTTAAATCTTGGCCATCCTAGTGGGGGAGGGGGCTGAAGCGTTATCTCATTATAGTTTTGATTTGCATCTCTTTAATGATGAATAACGTCTTTTCATGTGCTTGTCGGTCATTTGAATATCCTCTTTGGTGAAACGTCTGTTCAAGTCCTTGGCTCATTTTTTGATTGGGTTATTTTTTGTTCTTAAGTTGTAGAAGTTTTATATATATATTGGGTATTAGACCCTTATTGGTAACTTTGCTGTTGTTGTTGTTAGGTGCCATTGACTTGGTTCCAACTCATAGCGACCCCATGTACAGTGGAACAAAATACTGCCTGGTCCTGCACCATCCTCACAGTCGTTGCTATGTTTGAGCCATTGTTGCAGTCACTGTGTCAGTCCATCTCAGCAAGCAACGTTGTGTCATCTGCATATTGCAGGTGGTTAATTAGTCTTCCTCGAATCCTGATGCTGCATTCTTCTTCATGTAGTTTAGATTCTCGGATTATTTGCTCAGCATACAGATTGAATAAGTATGGTGAAAGGATACAGCTATGACACACACCTTTCCTGATTTTAAACCATGCAGTATCTCCTTGTTCTTTCTGAATGACTGCCTTTCGGTTTACGTACAGTTTCTACATGAGCACAATTAAGTGTTCAAGAATTCCCATTCTTCACAGTGTTATCCATAAGTTGCTATGATCCACAAGTCGAATGCCTTTGCATAGTCAGCAATGATATCCCTCGTTTTATGTCCTCTTCTGAATCCACGTTGAATTTCTGGCAGTTCCCTGTCAATGTACTGCTGCAAACGTTTTTGAATGATCTTCAGCAAAATTTTACTTGGGTGTGTTATTAACGATACTATTTGATAATTTCTGCATTCTGTTGGATCACCTTTCTTGGAATGGGCACAAATATGGATCTCTTCCAGTCGGTTGGCCAGGTAGCTGTCTTCCAAATTTCTTGGCATAGATGAGTAAGCACCTCCAGTGCTGCATCCGTTTGTTGAAGTATCTCAATTGGTATTCCGTCAATTCCTGGAGATTTATTTTTCACCAATGCCTTCAATACAGCTTGGACTTTTTCCTTCAGTCCTATTGGTTCTTGATCACATGCTAACTCCTGAAATGGTTGAATGTCCACCAATTCTTTTTGGTGCAGTGACTGTGTATTCCTGCCATCTTCTTTTGATGCTTCCTGCATCATTCAATATTTTGTCCATAGAATCCATTATTGGAACTTGAAGCTTGAATTTTTTTTTTCAGTTTTTTCCACTTGAGAAATGCTGAGTGTGTTCTTCCCTTTTGGTTTTTTAACTCCAGGTCTTTGCACATTTCATGATAATATTTTATTTTGTATTCTCAAGTCACCCTTTGAAATCTTCTGTTCAGCTCTTTTACTTCATCATTTCTTTGATTCGCTTTAGCTACTCTATGTTCAAGAGCAAGCTTCAGATTCCCTTCTGACATCCATTTTTGTCTTTTCTTTCTTTCTTATCTTTTTAATAAACTTTTGCTTTCTTAAATTCATGATGTTCTTGATGTCATCCCACAGCTCGTCTGGTCTCAGGTCATTAGTGTTCAATGAATCAAATCTATTCTTGAGGTGATCTCCAGATTCAGGTGAGATACACTCAAGGTCGTTCTTTGGGTCTTGCAAACTTGTTTTAATTTTTTTCAGCCTCCACTTGAACTTTCATATGAGCAATTGATGGTCTGTTCCCTAGCCTTGTTCTAAGTAATGATATTGAGATTTTCCATCTTCTATCCAGATGTAGTCGATTCCTTTTTTTCCATCCAGTGAGGTCCACATATATAGCCACTGCATTAGATCTAGTGCTGCTATAACAGAAATACCACAAGTGGACGGCTTTAATAAAGAAAAATTTATTCTCTCACAGTCTAGTAGGCTAGAAGTCCAAATTCAGGGCACAAGCTCCAGGAGAAGGCTTTCTTTCTCTGTCGCATTTGGGGAAGGATCCTTGTCATCAGTCTTCCCTCGGTCTAGGAGCTTCTCTGTGCAAGAACCCTGGGTCCAAAGGACGCACTCTGCTCCCGGTGCTGCTTTCTTGGTGGTATGAGGTCCCTCCGTCTCTCTGCGTGATTCTCTCTTTCACATCTCAAAAGAGATTGGCTCAAGAAACAATCTAATCTTGTAGATTGAGTCCTGCCTCATTAACATAACTGTCACTAATCCTATCTCATCAACATCAGAGATAGGATTTACAACACATAAGAAAATCACTTCAGATTGACAAAATGGTGGACAATAACACAATACTGGGAATCATGGCCAGGCCAAGTTGACAGATATTTTGGAGGGACACAATTCAATCTATGACAGCCACTGTTTATGTTGTTGAGAAAAAGTATTTGAAATGAAGAAGTCGTTGGTCTTGCAAAATTCTATCATGCAATCTCTGGCGTCATTTTATCACCAAGGCCATTATTTTCCAACTACCATCCTTCTTTGTTTCCAACTTTTGCATTCCAATCACCAGTAATTATCAATTACTGGTTATATGATTCCTTATAATTTTTTCCCAATCTGTAGATTGTCTGTTGGTCTATGTGTGTATCATTGTACTAGTACCTAACTGTTTTGATTACTGTATCACTTTATTACATTTTGATCACAAAGTGTGAGTCCTCCTACTGTGTTCTTCAAAATTGTTCTAGCTATTCATGGCTTCTTGCTGTTCCATATAAAATTGAGGATTGGTTTTTCTGTTTCTCTAAAGAAGGCTAAGGAAACCCTGGTGACGTAATGGTTAAGAGTTGGGCTGCTAACCAAAAGATCAGCAGTTTGAATTCACCAGATGCTCCCTGGAAACCCTATGGAGCAGTTTTACTCTGTTCTATGCAGTCACTATGAGTCAGAATCAACTCGACAGCAACAGGTTTTTTTTTTTTTTTTGAAAGAAGGCTGATGGAATTTTGATCGGATTGCATTGAATCTGAAGATTGCTTTGAATAATATTGTCATCTTAACAATATTAAATCCTACACACACAGAGTGTGTTTGCATTTATTTAGATTTTATTTAATCTCTTTCAGCAGGTTTTTGTAATTTTCCTTGTATAAGTCTTTCCAATCCTGGTTAAATTTCTTCCTTTAGATGCTATTGTAAATGGAATTGTTTTCTTAATTTCCTTTTCACATTGTTCACTGCTGTTGTATAGAATACCAACACATTTCTGAGCATTGACCTTGTATACTGCAACTTGCTGAATTCCTCTTTTAGCTCTATAAGCTTTCTTCTGTATTCTTTGAGATTTTCTATATATAGGATTATGTCATCTGAGACTAGGGATATAATTACTTCTTCCTTCCTGATTTTGATTTCTTTTACTTCTTTTTCCTGCCTTATTGCTCTGGCTGGATTTCCAGTACAATGTGGACTAGCAGTGGAGGAGCAAGTTTTTTTTTTCTTATGCTGTAAGTAAAAGTTTACAGTTCAAGTCAGTTTCTCATACAAAAA
This sequence comes from Trichechus manatus latirostris, assembly GCF_000243295.1. Lineage (NCBI taxonomy): Eukaryota > Metazoa > Chordata > Mammalia > Sirenia > Trichechidae > Trichechus > Trichechus manatus. The sequence continues at coordinate 6,812,610 of NW_004443993.1, forward strand.
TTTATACACACATGACTACGTGACCCTAGTTTTTCTCCCTATAATGTGACAGCACACTCCTCCTTTCCACCCATGATTTCCCATGTCCATTCAACCAACTCCTGTCCCTTTTTCCCTTCTCTGTCCCTCAAAGTGTTTGACTGTATTCAGGAAACTTCTTAGCTTTGGTTTAGTCTACTTGTGCTGACTTTCCCTATAGTATGTGTTGTCCTTCCTTTCACCTAAGATAATTCTTATCTACTATCTAGTAGTGATACCCCCTCTCTCCCTCCCCACCCTCGTAACCATCAAAGAATGTTTTCTTCTGTGTTTAAACCTTTTCTTGGGTTCTTATAATAGCGGTCTCATACAATATTTATCCTTCTGTGACTAATTTCACGCAGCATAATGCCTTCCAGATTCATCCATGTTATGAAATGTTTCGAAGATTCATCGTTGTTCTTTATCACTGCATAGTATTCCATTGTGTGAATATACCACAATTTGTTTATCCATTCGTCCATTGATGGGCACCTAGGTTGTTTCCATCTTTTTGCTATTGTGGACAGTGCTGCAATGAACATGGGTTTGCATATATCTATTCGAGTAACAGCTCTTAATTCTCTAGGATATATTCCAAGGAGTGGGATTGCTGGATCGTATGGTAGTTCTATTTCTAGATTTTTAAGGAGGCGCCGAATCGATTTCCAAAGTGTACTATTTTACATTCCCACCAGCAGTGTATAAGTATTCCAGTCTCTCCACAACCTGTGCAACATTTTTTATTTTGTATTTTTTGGATTAATGCTAGCCTTATTGGGGTGAAATGGATCTCATTGTAGTTTTGATCTGCATTTCTTTAATGGCTGATGATCCTGAACATTTTCTCAGGTATCTGTTAGCCACCGAGAGCAGGCATTTTTGTCTTGTTTCCGATCTTAACAGGAAAAGTCTTGGTTTTCTCCATTGAATATGATGTCTGCTGTGGTTTTTCATAAATACCTTTAATCATATTGATGAACTATCCTTCTATTTCTAACGTGTTTAGTGTCTTTATCAAGAAGTGGCATCATATTGTTTGCCGGTCATGTACTAAGAGGAGGGAGTATGAAGAACCACCACCAGATGAGAGACAAATGGGATAGTTAAATGGGAAAGGATATGGGGGGCCTGGTGTGTGGATAAAAAGCCTTGAAAGTATCATAGAATGGGGACCAAGTGTTCTTTAATCTGTTTTCATAGTACATTCACCTGCAGTTTTGTTTTGTTTTTAATAATATTGACTTTTGAACATTGGAGGTGAGTTGTCTGGCAAAATGTCAAGCATTGTGATGGTTGTTTCTTCATGGTTTTGTTTTACTTTGTTTGTCTCCTGTATTTCTTGTAAAGTGGTTGTTGTGTCTAGAACAGTTCTTTATAATACAACTGTAATGCAAGCCACAGATGTAATTTCAAAAATTTTAATAGCCATTTTTGAAAATTAAAAATTTATATGTGAAATTATTTTGGATGGTATATTTTATTTAATCCACGATATCCAATACTATCAATTTTTAATGAAATTAACAACTGAAGTCAAGTATATAGTTATTTATGAGACATTTTACATGTCTTTCCTTTTGTACTAAATTTTCTAGAATCCAGAAACAGCGGTGCTCAATGTGGATGAAAAAAATTTCAGTGGAAATTCTTGATCGCTATTGAGAGTTCATAAAATTTCCTGTTGAAAAAGATTTACAAACCGAGGTAATTCCCAACTTACTTTTCCAATAATTGAATAAAGTTTATTGTTAAACTGAAATTAGTTAAAATTACATAAAATTAAGAATCCAGCTTCTTAGTTGCACTAGCCACAGTTCATGTTCTCAATATCCACACTAGGGTGTTAGTTACCGTATTAGATTGTGCAGGTTTAGAGGATTGAAATTTCATATGTGATGTTGTGTATATCACATAATGCAGGTTGTCCCAGTAATAATGAGGCTAGACATTTGGTCAAGGTGCTGGCTGCTGATCTCTTTTTTTTGTAAAGTCGCATTTTTCTTTATAGTCTTCTGTGGATGATACTTTGGCAACAGAGGAACAATCTGTCCTCCAACAGCCTTTCACACAATTAACATTACTTGTTCATCTTAGCCTAAATTATTTTATATCGGAGGAGTTATAAAATGGTGGTTTTTTTCCCTCTAATTCCTTCTCCATTCTTTAATTGGCAGTCCTCTAAAAACAAGAGCATTACTTCCCCCCTGCCTTCTATATATTTTTCTCTTTGAAGTATCACAATGTAGTCTTGGATTTTTTTCGTTTCATTCGCTAAATTATAATTAATTGTTGTCATTAGTTTTGATGTTAAATTCTCCCAAATTAGCCAAAGGTGGCCCTTTTAAGTTGCTTACTGCGTCTGTTTGACATAACCCTATAGGTCTTTGAATACAAAAGAAATCCCCATATCACTTGATTCCAGACCTGGAATTAACCATTTATCCAAAAATTCCTGGTTCCTTTTAGTAATCAAGATCTGTGTGATGCATGATCTCAGTGCTACTTGGGTATCATTTTGTCTAGTCCTATCAATGAACATTGAGTAAGAGTGCCCCAAATTAAATTAGGGCCCCCGACATGAGGTGGTGGCTATGCTAAGGTCAGTGGTTAAAATGCCATTTTGAATCAAAAGTAACTTCTGCATCAAGAGTGCAGCCTGTCGTTTTTACAGCTCTTCACTGTACCCTGAGAAAATTACTTAGTAAACAATTTGAAGAATGTGATTTTGTTTGCTTAAACATTTTGCTTGCTTAAGAATACTCCCTGTTCAGGAAACTGGGAACAAAACAATTCTCAGAACAGATGCTTATTCAAGACAAACTTTAGAATTACACGTGTCCTCCCTTCGGGCATGCAAGGAGTGTCTCACCATTGTTTCGAGGCCAGATGTAACCAATTCAACGATTACTTTGTAACTTAAAAAAACAATTTTAGAAACATATGTAATCTCCTGCCAATCAGATGTACCCTCACTCAATTTTGTAACTATTACCTAAATGTCAACCAAGCACTGAATTTTTACTGAATTTCCTTGTATTTTCTTATAAAAACTCTCTGAATTGTCTCCTCCTTGGATCACTTAGTCCAGAATCCTCTGGACCTTGTGATTCCCAATTTACAAATTACCTTTCCTCAATAAAAAGCTCTTTGCTTTTAATTTCAACTGGACTCTGCTATTTTTGCTCTACTACAACATCTAGAGTACAAACTTTCTTACATAGTAAATCCGTACCCATATTCCTGATACAAATTTAATATTATAAGTTTTTTCTCTTATGGTGAAGAAAATTGTGCTGGACAATGTTAAACAGGCTACGGCAATAGGGAGAGACCTTAGCATAACTCTGAGTTCAGCTCCACAGGGTGGGGTGAGGCAAAGGGTTTTTATGAGTTGTGGGGGACATGGGGCACTGGAAATTTAATAACAGGAAATTAGAAAGCAAAAATAGAGCAGAAGTGTGGGTTTTAGGCAAGGATTCTAACGGTTCTAGAAAATGTTTGCTCAGGGCTGACTTACTGGGTTGAAGCAAGAAACATTAATGGGGTAAGTGGGTCAATTTTGTCACTTTCTGTTATTTTATTTTTTTATCTCTTTTAATAATAATCTTGGTTCCTAGGAGTATTAATGTTATTTGTTTTACCTTACAGAATATATGTAATAGTTTGAAAATCATAACACTAGTGGTACTACCAACTGAAAACTTAGTAAAGTACTGATTTTTTGCCTTTCTTTCTGTACTTATTATTGGCTGTACAGTTATATTAAGAATATAAACTTAAGAATACTGTGCTCAAACAGTTGCTTGAACTCAGCATGGTTATGTGATTGATCCGTTTGATATTGTTGTTATTTGCTGTTGAGTTGGCTCCAACTCATGGCAACCTTAGGTATAACAAAATGAAACGTTGCCTGCTCCTGCGCCATCTTAATGATTGCTAGTATATTTGAGTGGTGCCGTCAACCTAAGGGGCTCATCTTCCAGCACTATATCAGACAATATATTGTGATCCATAGTTTTCTTTGGCTTATTTTTGGAAGTAGATTACTTGGCCTTTTTTTCTACTTTGTCTTAGTCTAGAAGCTCCACTGAAACCTGTCCACCATCCGCGTCCCTGCTGATATTTGAAATTCCAGTTTTACAGCTTTCAGCATCATAGCAACAAGAAAGTCACCACAGTATGACAAACTGACAGATGGGTGGTGGCAGTCTGATATACTATTACGTTTGTTTCTGTTTACATTTAACTTAGGATTTGCTTTCATTTCAACTTAACATATTTATAAAATTTTTACATTGTTCTAAAGTAAAAGCTATATAAAAAGGTGCATTCAGTAGTTTGACTTCCTCCTATATCACCTGTGCTCTGTTAACATTACCACCAGTTGCTAACCATTTCCATTTTAATAGTGTCTGGTGTAACCTTTCAGTATTTCTCAGAAATACCCCTCCCCCATAATAAGTAAATACATTAAGTAAATGTATGTTATTTATCATGTTAACTTCACATGAGTATACTTTTCCCCCCACTTGTGAAATGAGTTTTTTTTTTATGTGGCCTTTTGCCTTGGTTCTTTTTTTTTTTTTTTTTTGCCTAAGCCCTGAGGAGTTACCTTTGCTCTAGTTCTTTGGAGAAGCAGCTTGGGTCAGGGGTTCCCAGGTTTATTCAGCCCCAGAGAGTCTGTTACAGGGGATTCCCTGGATTGATTGACATTCCCTGGGTAAGCTGGAAACAACTTAATGGTTTGATACTTCTTTTTTTTCAACCCTGATCTGCAGTCTGCAGATTTTACGCATCTTACAGGAATTCGTCTATTTACTATTCAAATAGTGGCCTGAAAATTCACCCAATAGGACTGAGTTACTTGCGGTATGCTGAGGAGATTGGTCGGTTCGTGTTCCTGCTGGGAGGGCCAAGCCTTGAAATTGACAAGGAGTTTCCTTATATAAGCAGCCAACTTCACAGAGAGGCAAGAAGAGAGAAGAAGCAAGGAGGGATCCTCAAGACCGAGAAGAGCCTGGAGCAGAGCAGTTTAGACCTGGCGTTACTGAAAGAGGAACCTCCTACAAGAGCTGTAGTACAGGTCAATGGCTATGACACTGAAGACAAGGAGCCCAGAAGGGGACTGGTGGCAGAGCCTGAAAGGTAGCCCATTAGTAGAGAGCCAGTGGTAAATGGGTAAAAGATTGAAGTTGTCAATGATTTCATTTTACTTGGATCCACAGTCAACACCCATGGAAGCAGCAGTCAGGAAATCAGAAGATGTATTGCACTGGCCAAATCTGCAGCAAAAGACCTCTTTAAAGTGTTGAAAAGCAAAGATGTCACCTTGAAGACTAAGGTGTGCCTGACCCAACCCATGGTATTCTCAATCGCACCATATGCATGTGAAAGCCGGACAATGAACAAGGAAGACCAGAGAAGAATTGATGCCTTTGAATTGTGGTGTTGGCAAAGAATATTGAATATACCATGGACTGCCGAAAGAACGAACGAATCTGTCTTGGAAGAAGTACAACCAAAATGCTCCTTAGAAGGAAGAATGGCAAGATTACATCTTACCTACTTTGGACACGTCAGGAGGCATCAGTCCCTGGAAGACATCATGCTTGGTAAAGTACAGGGTCAGCAACAAAGAGGAAGACCCTCAACAAGATGGACTGACACAGTGGCTGCAACAATGGGCTCAAGCATAACAATTGTCAGCATGGCGCAGGACCAGGCAGTGTTTCATTCTGTGGTGCATATGGTCGATATGAGTCGGAACCAACTTGGCAGCACCTAACAAGCGGTGAGAAGTCCAGAAGAGAGCCCAGCGGCAAAGACAGTGACGGTGGCAGAAAGCTGCTTGTAGGAAAGCTGCTACACTGGCTATGAGCTGGGCCATTCAGCATCGGAGGGGCCAATAGTGGGGAGGCCAAAAGCAGAAAGGCCATGCACGGCCAAGAAGGGGTGTGCACTGCCAAAAGGGTCTGCCTGCTGTCACGGCCAAGAAGGGCTTGCCTGCTTTCACAGCCAAGAAGGGTCCTGCTAGGACGGCTGAGAAGGGTCTGCTAGTATGGCAAAGAAGGCCTGCCAGTGGCAGAGAGCAACTGAAAGAGCTGTCCTGGTTGGAAGTTGTCCTGCACTGAAGAAATGGAGGGAAGTTTTCTCCACCTTGGGGGAGCCTTTCAAACCTCGCCCATGTGCTTCCTGATGCTGATCCTAAGTTGTTCCTGTTATTTCCCTAATGAACAAATAATTGAGTATGGTGTGTGAGTTTTGTGTGGCCATTGCAGTGAATTATGGAACCCAGCAGAGAAGTAGAGAGTGCCTTGGGGGGAACAGCTGGTGTCAGAAATGGTGAAGAAGTTGGAGATGGAAGTATGTCTGACCTCCACCTCATAAGAAACTGCTTTTTGCTGTTCCTGATTCTTATCCCCCAGGAATTTAAACGATTCCTTTTGCTAGATTACACCACTCAACAATATATACTGGGAGTCAGTCTATATCAGTTCATAGTGATCTTCCTTATCCTTTCTTTCTGGCTACAGAACCCTTCATTATTGGATGTATGACAGTGTATTCAAGCAGTCTCCTATGGATAGAATTTGTGTTGTTTCCAATTTTCCTAGCCCAAGCAGCCTCTGAACACCAGGAAAAAAACTTATAGTCTGACAAAATATAGGGTCCTTTTGTTTGTTTTAAATCTCATTGCAGTGAGGGAGACTGAATAACAAAACAGTGGGTATCTCAGTGAAAACAAAAAGAAGAGTTATTGGATTCTGAATAAGGATAGAGCTCATATGAAATTTAAACACAGCAGTATTTTGATAGTGTCAAATCAAAATGGGACTGTAAAGGGGTGGACATCAGGTCTGGACTGCAAACGACCCAAGGTCCTGTTTCCTTGGAAATAATATTTAGATGTGGAAGGTTGTGTCCAGAAACCGTTTATTTGAAACTCAGTACCTGTGTTGTAAATTAAGACTGTCAAAAGTGGGATGTTTCATTTTTCGTGCTATAATTTCAAACAGCAAATTTCTCAAGTTCTCTTATTAGAGAACAAAGTTTCTCAATGAGTAAGAAAACAATAGTAATTCAAAGAAGTGGTCATTAAAGGTACTTTGTGTCTTTGGGAAAATAAAAGTTCACGGTAACTGTGTAGCTGTCTTTGTCAGTGCTCATTACTCCAGTTTCATGAGTGGCTGGGCAGATTTTTACTTTCTCAGTACAAGCTGAATTTTTGGCTATCGCAAATAAGGTTGCTCTGAAGAGCCTTGAGCTATGTGGTTTTATATTTTTAAAATGTTTTCATTGATGTTAATTTGCATGCAAGAAAATACACTGATCTTGTATTTGACTTGTAGGTTTTTTGTTTTCATGTTTAAGGTGTTTCCTTCCAGTCTTCCCCACTGTAAAGTTAACTATTTTACTCTTTGTAATTAATAACTTTCTTGTAGGGAGATACTTTGAAACTGTGCAAATATTCTGTTTTTCATTGTACTTTTGCCTACTAATTTTGGTATCTACTGTTAATTATTATGTTATTACTTCAGTGTTTACCAAAGGGTGATTTTCTGTTCCAATCATTCTTTCTGTATTTATTATTTAGAATTCCACTGTGAGGAACAACTTTTCCTAATCCGTCCCCCTTTATTTCTTTATTAACTTGTTTTTGTCAGTATAGGCTAATAGATATTACTATTTTCTTGCTCATATTGTCCCAAATATGCTTATTAGCAGCTCCCTTAAGTAGGTTCCCGTATTCTTTTGACATGTCCTCATCATTTTTTGAACATTACTTTCTGGCATTGTTGGAGGCTCATCATGGTGAGTCCCTTGATATCAGTCTGACCTCCAGAGAGGGATGACACTGGAGGATGAGTTCAACCACATGGGCAATCAATCTATCATGCCTATGTAATGAAGGCCCAATAAAAAGCTCTAGACATTAAAACTAAGGTGAGCTTCTCTGGTTAGCAATATGGCATATGTACGGTCACCATCAATCCAGAGAGGGTAATGTAAACCAAGGACAATGGAAGCTGGTCATTTGAGAGGCCCCTAGACACTACCCTATGGGTCTCTTCCTTTGGTTAATTTTGATCTGTATCCTTTCTCTGTAATAAACCATAACCATGAGTATATCTTTCAGCGAGTTCTCCGAGTCCTTATAACAAATTATGAAACCTGTGGGTGAACTCCACAACCCACTAAACTTGCAGTTGGTGTCAGAAGTGAGGACACTCTTGGGGATTGTGCTGTCTTTGTAGCTGGACGGTAAATCTTTTCAATTGGTGTCAGGATTCTTGGGAAGATAGGCAGTGGGGAGTGAGGAGAACTGTGCTGTCAAATCTCGAAGCTTGGCTAACTCTGGGTAAAACGTAATTTGCAAAACTGTGAGGAGGCTTTTTAAAATTTAATCCTGTAGCCCTCATATGTAAACAATAAGGTGGAGGGAAGGGAAAACTATTGGATATGAGTTAAGGGGGCATGTTTCATTTTACCTCTCTGAGCTCCTGAAAAGGGCAGAACATAGGCAAAAGTCAAGCCAAATAATGACATTTAGTAAGAATTTTTTGCATGAGTTATACCTCTAAGGAGCATTCTGGTTCTACTTCTTCCAAGACAAGACTTGTTCTTTCTTTTGGCAGTCCATGGTATATTCAATATTCTTGGTCAACACCGTAATTCAAACCCATCAATTCTTTTTCCGTCATCCTTATTCATCATCCAGCTTTCGCATGCATATGAGGCGACTGAAAACACCATGGCTTGGGTCAGGCACACCTTAGTCTTCAAGGTGACATCTTTGCTTTTCAACACTTCAAAGAGGTCTTTTGCAGCAGCTTTGCCCAATGCAATGCGTCCTTTTACTTCCTGACTCCTGCTTCCATGGTTGTTGATTGTGGATCTAAGTAAAATGAAATCCTTGACAACTTTAGTCTTTTCTCTGCTTATCATGATGCTGCTTATTGGTCTAGGTGTGAGGATTTTTGTTTTCTTTATGTAGAGGTGTAATCCATACTGAAGGCTGTGGTCTTTGATTTTCATCAGTAAGTGCTTCAAGCTTTCACTTTCAGCAAGCAAGCTTATGTGATTTGCATATCTCAGGTTATTAATAAATCTTCCTCCAATCCTGATGCCCCGTTCTTCCTCATATAGTCCAGCTTCTCAGACTATTTGCTCAGCATTCAGACTGTAAGTATAGTGAAAGGATACAATCCTGAAGCACACCTTTCCTGACTTTAAACCACGCAGTATCCCCTTGTTCTGTCCGAACAACTGCCTCTTGATCTATGTACAGCTCCTCATGAGCACAACAAAGTGTTCTGGAATTCCCATTATTCGCAATGTTATCCATAATTTGTCATGATCCACACAGTCGAATGCCTTTGCATAGTCATTAAAACACAGGTAAACATCTTTCTGGTATTCTCAGCCAGGATCCTCTGTTATCTCTATGATATCCCTGGTTCCATGCCCTGTTATGAATCTGGGTTGAATTTCTGGCAATTCCCTTTCGATATACTGCTGCAGCCACTTTTGAATGATCTTCATCAAAATTTTGCTGGCATGTGATATTAATGACATTGTTCGATAATTTCCACATTTGATTGGATCACCATTCTTGGGAAAAGGCATAAATATGGATTTCTTCCAGTCGGTTGGCCAGGTAGCTGTCTTTCACATTTCTTGGCATAGACAAGTGAGCACTTCCAGAGCTGCATCCGTTTGTTGAAACATCTCAGTTTGTATTCCGTCAATTCCTGGAGTCTAGTTTTTGCCAATGCCTTCAGTGCAGCTTGGACTTCCTCCTTCAGTACCATCAGTTCCTGATCAAATGCTACCTCTTGAAATGGTTGAACGTCGACCAATTCTTTTTGGTACGGTGACTCTGTGTATTCCTTCCATCTTCTTTTAGTGCTTTCTGTGTCATTTAAGGTCGACTCTAATTTGAGGAGGCAGCTCTTTCCCAGTTGTCTTTTGTGTGCCTTCCAACCTGAGGGGTTCATCTTCTGGCACTATATCAAACAATGTTCCACTGTTATTCATAAGGTTTCACTGGCTAATTTTTTTCAGAAGTAGACTGCCAGGTCTTCTTCCTAGTCTGTCTTAGTATGGAAGCTCAGCTGAAATCTGTCCACCACGGGTGACACTGCTAGGTATTTGAATACCAGTGGCAGAGCTCCCAACATCACATCAACATGCAAGCCACCACAGTATGACAAACTGGCAGACAAGTTCATGGGCCATATAGAGCTGTCATACAGAGAATTTGTTGGCAATTACATTCCAGCCTTTAGCATATATTTAATCAAAGCAATAATCTCCTTTTCTCCACCAAGTATCCTATACTGTTTCAAATTAACAACGTCAGTGGTTTTGGGCAATTCTAGTGGTTCCCATTTAGCATGTCCAATCAATACTGGCCTAAGGGCAGACTTACACGCCTTCAGTTTTACAATACCAGGAAGAAGGACTGTTCCCCAATTAGACATAATATCTATACCAATAATACATTCAGGTAATGAAGATGCAACTACTTCATACAAGATCTGTTTAAATCTTCCAATTCTCATCCAAACTTTCACCTTACTCCCATCAACCGTTGCATCCCCATCTCCCCACTCTAAACTTAGGCTCCTTCAAGATTTTATTGATAGGTTTTGGGATCATAGTACCTTGGGCTCCTGTGTTTAGAAACCCCAAGAAGATCTCTTCCCCAACTCCAGGCCATTTCACCTAAACATGTGCATATGACTTCGGGTCCCCTGCTGGGGGCTGGACCAGAAGACTCTGGCCCACTAGGCAATCCTTATTTTCATCAACTTGGTACATAGACCAAGAGGCAGTAGTTTGAATAGACAAGAGGATACTGTGTGGTTTAAAATCAGGAAAGGTATGTGTCAGGATTGTATCTTTTCCCCATACTTATTCAAATTCCGTGTATTCCTTCTGTCTTCTTTTGATGCTTCAAATGTCATTCAATATTTTGTCCATGGAATCCTTCACTATTGCAACTCAAGACTTGAATATTTTTCTTCAGTTCTTTCAGCTTGAGAAATGCCGAGTGTGTTCTTCCCTTTTGGTTTTCAAACTCCAAGTCTTTATACATTTCATTATAATACTTCAGTTTGTCTTCTCGAGCTCCCCTTTTAAATCTTTTGTTCAGCTCTTTTAATTTACCATTTCTTCCATTCATTTTGTCTACTCTGCATTCAAGAGCAAGGTTCAGAGTCTCTTCAAACATCCATTTTGATCTCTTCTTTCTTTCTTGTCTTTTTAACGACCTGTTGCTTTTTTCATGTATGATGTCCTACACCTTGACTGGTGGTTGGTTATTAGTGTTCAAGGAGTTAAATCTATTCTTGAGATGGTGGGATATAGTCAAGTTTGTATTTTGTCTCATAGACTTATTTCAATTTTCTTCATCTTCAACTTTAACTTGCATATGAATTGATGTTCTGTTCCACAGAGAGCCCATGGCCTTGTTCTGATGATATTGACCTCCTACACAGTCTCTTTCAACAGATGTAGTCGATTTGATTCTTGGGCTTTCCACTCGGTGAGGTCCAGGATGAATGGAGTCGCATTCATCATCAAAAAGATTATTTCAAGATCTATCATGAAGTACAACACTGTCAGTGATAAGACAATATCCATATGCCTACAAGGAAGACAATATGACTATCATTCAAAATTACACACCAACCACTAATGCCAAAGATGAAGAAATTGAAGACTTTTACTAACTTCTGCAGTCTGAAATTGATCAAACATGCAATCAAGATGCATCGATAATTACTGGTGATTGGAATGGGAAAGTGGGAAACAAAGAATAAGGATCAGTAGTTGGAAAACATGGCCTTGGTGATAGAAACGATGCCAGAGATAGCATGATAGAATTTTGCAAGACCAACTAATTGAGACTAGAGTAATCCCCCAAATCTATTGCCTTGAAACAATCTTTAAACTTTTAACCAAAACTATCTCCTGAAGTCATTTTTAAAACAAACAACGGTTTACCTCAATTTGTAAAGAATGTTTGACTTGAACATTGCACTCTTTTAAAGAATTATCTATGAGATCAAATTGAAAATAGTAACTCTAAAGCATAGATGAGAAGTTCAGGGAGCAGTAAGCCAATGTTTATCGTGGTGAAACAATTTTGGTAGACATAGAATGGTGACACAACATGAAAAAAGTAAGCAATGTCACTGAACTATACCCATAGAATTTGTTGAATGGGAGTATGTTTTGCTTTATACATTTTCGCCAAAATAAATATTATAAAAAAGAAGGAATGTGGAGGAAAAAGATGAGCAGTTTCTAGTAAAGGTATATATAAACCTACCATATGACACAACAATCCCACTCATAAGGATATACATGAGAAAAACGAAACCTTATGTTCACAAACACACACATAAACTTATGCTTAAAAGTTTTATAGCTGTTTTATTCATAAAAACAGAAAAAAATTCCAATGTCCTTTCACTAGTGAATACACAAACTGAGATATGTGTATACGCTACAGTACTACAAAGAAATAAAAAACACACTTGATACATTCGTCAATATAAATGAAACTCAAATTCATTATGCTAAACAATAGGAACTAGAATCTAAAAGCTACATAGTGAATGACTTGTATAGGAACAGTTGCCAGGGAATCAGGGTTAGGAGAAGGTTTGACTAAAAAGTAATGTTTTTAGAGGGAAGAGAACTCTTCTGTACAGTCATTGTGGTACAGGTTATATGACTTCATTTTCAAACCTCTTACTGCTGTACATTGCAAAATTGAATTATTTTCCAATTAAAAAATTATACGAAGAATGAACATTGACAGAAGAAAAACTGCAAATTAGGGAGAAGCGAAGTAACTTCTGTAATTGGTCTCGCCTTTGCGAGAGAATCCCTGTTAATGTTCTAGGCTTATCTACAGGCTGGTTTGTTTGCGTATGTGTGTTTTATAAAACTGCTGTCATCAGGTATACATTATTTTATACCCTGCCTTTCAAACAACAGTAAGCTATGACTGCCTCTCCTACTGTGGGTAAACTTTTTCTCAAGAAAGTCATTTTCTGACAGTACAATACTGTGACGTGCAGCCAGGCATTTATTAAAAACTCCCTGTTGTACACTGACACTGTTTCCAGACTTTCAGTATTTCCACTATCACTAGCGTCAATGGAAGGAGCCCTGGTGGTGCATACTTCGGTTAGCACTCGGCTGCTAACCGAAAAGTCAGCAGTTCGAACTCACAAGCCACTCCATGGGAGAAAGATGTGGCAATCTTCTTCCATAAAGATTTACAGCCTTGGAAACCCTATGGGGCAGTTCTACTTTGTCCTATAGGGTTGCTATGAGTGGGAATTGTCTTGATGGAAATGGGCAGGTTCAATGGACACCATTATGGTTTCCAGGGCTTTCCATAGGATGATTCTGAAAGGGGAATTGCTGGACCAATGGGAGGACTAATATGAGTGCATCTGTTACCTAGGGCCATTTCTCAGGCCCCTTACATTAGGCACCATGGAGGAAGCTCCCAGTTCAGCATGGGGCAGTGGCTCTGAATAAACCACCAGGCCCCACAGCAGGTATGCACACCAGGTGGAGCAGCAGTCACCAGTCCAGTCCAGCCCAGTAATTGCAGCCTCAGCTCCTAGACTGGCACACTCTCCAGGAACCATAGAATTACCAAAAGCAGGACTCTCTCAAAATATAGGTACTGGGTCTGTGCTGGATAGAAGCTTCATTGGTGCTAGGTCACACTGTGGGTCCGTATGAACCCCAAAGAGGAACCTTCCTTCCAGACAAGCCCTACTTCTTACAGCATCACTTGCAAGGTGCATTTTTGTGAGATGGTGTGCGGTTTCCTCATCAGTAAATCAAGGATCTCAACAGTTGCGGAGGATAAATGACAGAAGCAATGGAAAAAATGTTCAGTACAGCACTATACATACAATATAATTGAGACTTGGTAAGAAAAAGATACTGCTTTCCAATACAAAGAAGGCTAAAAGGAAATAGCCAAAACAGCAAGAGTGGTGGGATACTGCGTAATTTTTCACTTTTCTTATAATTTCCTGTTAAAATCAAATTTTCTATGAGAGCAAACTGAATTATGTGAAAAAGTATAAAACTTTCAAAATATAGTTGATAAGAAAATACACTTCAAGACACAAACGTGTAATACAATTTACATATAAAAAAACCAAAATAACATTTTGATATTTATCCAAAGTCTACAACTGAAAGGTAAGTTGGCTTACAGTCACAGAATCTCAGCATGTACACTCTCTGAATGTGAGGTCTCTTTATGTATTTTCTTTTCATCTTTTTCATTGTTGTTGATTTTCTGTTTGCTGAGTCTTTATATTTTTCTAGCTTTTTTATTTTGATGTGTAGGATTGTTAGTTTCCTTTGTAGCTACCTTAATATTTACCCCTATTTTCTAAGTATACCAGTCTTTTATTTCTTTATATCACCTTGACTTACTCTCCATGTGCAAAATCTATGTCTACATTTTTTAAGTCCCTCTTTTTTGTTTTAATGTTGTCTTCTTTTACATATTGACATCTGTTTCCCTATTTTCAGTGTTTTAGCTTTATTTTTGTGACTTCCCTATCTGGGTTGATATCTGGTTGCTGTGTCCTGTGTTGTAGTCTTGGGTTGTTATCTGATGTTACTGATTTTCTAACCGGAGGACTCTTTAGTATTTCTTGTAATTTTGGTTTGGTTTTTGCAAATTGCCTAAACTTCTGTTTATCTGGAAATGACCTAATTTCACCATCATATTTGAGAGACAGTTTTGCTGGATATATAATTCTTGGCTGGGAGTTCTTTTCCTTCAAGTCTTTATATATGTCATCCCATTGCCTTCTTGCCTGCATGGTTTCTGCTGGGTAGTCCGAGCTTATTCTTATTAATTCTCCTTTGTAGATCACGTTTTGTTTATCCCTAGCTGCTCTTAAAATTCTCTATCTTTGGTTTTGGCAAGTTTGATTATGTCTTGGTGACTTTCTTTTGAGATCTACCTTATGTGGGTCTCGATAAGCATCTTGGATAGATATCGTGTCATCTTTCACTATATCAGGGAAGTTTTCTGCCAACAAATCTCCAACAATTCTCTCTGTATTTTCTGCTATCCCCCTACCCCCCGTTCTGGTAGTCCAATTACTCGTAGGTTATTCATCTTGATAGGGTCCCACATAATTCTTAGGATTTCTTCATTTTTTAATCCTTTTATCTGATTTTTCCTCGAATAAGTTGGTGTCAAGTGCTTTATCTTCAATCTCACTAATTCTGACTTCCATTGCCTCAATTCTGCTCCTATGACTTTCTATTGATTTGTCTGATTATGAAATTTTATTGTTAATCTTCTGGATTTCTGATTGCTATCTATGGATTCTTGCAGCCTGTTAAATTTGTCATTATGCTCTTCTGTTTAATTTCCTCTATTGCGTTTCCTGCGTTTTGATTAATTTCCTTCCTAATCTCTTGAAGAGTTCTCTATATTAATCTTTTGTATTCTGTCTCTGGTAATTCCAACAAATTTTCCTCCTCTAGAAAATTTCTAGATTATTTTGGGAGCTTGCTGAAGCCATCATGGATTGCCTCTTTATGTGATTTAATATTGACTGTTGTCTCCGAGCCATCAATGTTATTATATTTACGTATTTTGTTTGCTTAGTGTCCTAGCTTCTTGTTTTGATATGCTTAAATAGGCTGCTCATATGAGCTAGTTTGATTATTGGCACCTTTGAAGCTCTAATGTCCTGTCACCAGGTGGTTAGGTCTGTTACTAGGTATATGAGCTCAGGAGTTCGCCTGTATGGATTCAGCTCAAGCGCCCAGGTTGATAGCCACCAAGTGTGTGGTGCAGGCTCTCACCTACCGCCCTAGACAGACGTGGTTATTGGTGTAGGCACAGGCGTCTGGCTGCAGCAGGGGAACACACTCTGAGCAAGGCAGGGGGCTGATAGCCACCACCAAGTGTCCTGGAGGAAGGTGTATCCTTGTCCCTGGAGCACATAGATGGGTGGGTTTTGCAGCCGGACTATGAGCACCCAATGCTGTTGGCTGTAAGGACTGGGGGGCACCTCTTATTCTTGGACCCCTATCACAGGTGGCTAGGTGGTGTGGGTGGAGCCACCAGTCCTCAGGCTCCTGATGTGGGTAGGTGAAGACCTTGCTTAATAGGCAGAGCAGTGTCAAATGGCACGAACCTGCCACTTCACAGCTAAAACAGCTGAAGTTAGCCTTCAGATATATACCCTGTTGTACTGCAGTAATGAGGGCGTACACTGTTGAAATGGGCCCACTCAAGTATCTGCAGGGGGAAAAGCACTCAAAGTCCATGGACCCCTTATGCCTGTGCCTAGGCAAAGAAGCTGTGCCTACCCTGGGTTCCTGCCTTAGGGGAGCCGGCAGTTTATTTTTTCCCCAGTTTAATTTTTTCACTCTCCAAGGCTGGGAGAATGGGAATTGACAATTGCTGAAGCCGGTCTGGGACCCAGGGCAGAGCAGGGAGCAGAGAGGTAAATGGGAGAGAGGTTTTCCCTAAGGGGGGTGTTTTTGATCCATGCCGTAGGCTGTAAGTACTTATGTTTTGCCAATCCAGGGCTGCTTCTCACTGGTTCTGGATGGCCGAGTAGACTCTCTGGCACTGGGTCTCTCGCAGTGCAGAAAATGCACCTCCTGAGCACCGCTGCTTGCCTGCCTCACTTCTCACCCATGAGCTGCTCAGGCCTGAAGGGCTCAGGCTCTCACCAGGTCAGGTCTGGCAACTCCTTGCTGCTTCCAAACTGTTTCTCCCTCTCCCTGCCACTCAGTCCAGTTCAACTTTGCCTTAGATGTTCAGGGCTTCTATATTGTCATATATAATTGATTCACCTGTTTTTTCGAGTCTTTGTTGTAAGAGGGTCCATCGGAAGTGTCTGACTACTCTGCAGTCTTGTCCCCGCCTCTCTGAATGTGAGGTCTCATAGGAGTCCTAAGTGAGAAGGGACCCTGAAGGAGTCCTTCATATTTTACATTCATAGGATAAATCCACAGTGTGATATTTCACATATTTTGTAAGAATTCTAAGATGTTTCTATGTTCCTTGCAGGATTTTTCAGAAGTATGAGATCTCACATATTTAAAACAGGTAGTGAAGGCTTTCCCATATGCATGAAACTTCACATCTTGGAAAGTACATGAGGGAGAAGCAAAACTTTTCCATATCACGTTCCTTACACCACTATGGTTCCTCCCCCAGGTGTTTTCTTTCAGGTTTTTTTTTTTAAAAGATGAGGGACTAGTAGAAGTCTTCCATTACTCACACATATTTTATTTCCAGTGTACCTTCTCATGACTTCAAAAGGCTGAGAGATCTGAAGACTTTCCCTCATTCCTCACATCCATAAGCCCTCTTTCCATTGTGAAGTGGTCTATGGTTAGTGAGGTATGAGGAGTAAGCCTTTCTGACATTGCTTGTATTCATAAGGCATCTCTACACTGTAAACTCTTTTTTGGTTAGTGAGGGATGAAGACCAACAAAAGGCTTTCTCACATTCCTTAACATTCCTAATGCTTCTATTAAAATGGCATGGCATTAGAAGTCATCTTCTAACTTCAGGGGGAGGAGAATCACCATCCTTATCAGCCCAAAGCCCAAAGCTAATGCCTATGGTCAAACATACCTCCAACCTACCAATTCTGACACCTGCCATCCCATCCACGGCACTCTCTACTTCACTGCTGGGCTTGATAATTCATTGCAATGGCCACACAGAACTCATACACAATACTCACGTTTGATGGAGTTTATTAGGGAATAGGTTGCAATTCAGGATCAGGATCAACATGGAAGTAACAGGAACACAACAGGATACAGTTCTTTGGTCAGGATAGCATCTTCTTGGCATCTGCCACTGGGCCCTGGTTAGGACCTTGCTGCTGTTGGGCCCTGCTCAGGTCTGGTCTCTGCCGCCAGCCTTTGCCCTGCTCCGGCAAGTATTACAACTCTTTAGCCATTCTGATCAGTACCCAGAGGAACCCCACTTCACCAGGAAGCCTCCTGACTGAAAGTGCTCAGCTCTCTTGGGAAGTGGGATGGCAAGCCTACCTCTGCCAGCAAGTACCTGGAGGCACCCCACTCCACCACAAAGCCTCCTGCCTGAAGGCGCTCAGCTCTCTCTGTGGGTCAGCAAGCCCACTGTGGCTAACTCACTCCATGAGCCAGGAAGCCAACTGCACAATCTTGAACCAGTCTCCTGGTTCAGCTGCACTGCTTCTTGCCATCTCACACGGCTCTTCCTGCAATGCTAAGCTCTTTCTGGCTCCTGGGTCTAGGAAGTTCTCAGGGCAGGGACCCCAGGTCCAGAGGATCCTCTCCACTCCTCACCTGACCTTCTTCTTGATGGTAGTGAGGTCCCTCTACCCATCTATGAAATTGGCTTTTTAAACCTAGTGGGATGGCAAAAGCAATCCCGTACAAGAGTTCTATGTACCTTATTTGCATAAAAGAGGGAATGCAGGGAAAAAAAAGATTGACAGTTTCTAATAAAGGCAGACAAAATCCACCAAATGATACACTACTACTTGTAGGGATATACAAGAGAAAAATGAAACCTTATGTTCACACACATAGCACAAAACAAAAAAACTATGCTTTAAAGTTTTATACCTGTTTTATTCATAAAAACATGAAAAAACTTAAATGTCCTTCCACTGGTGAATAAACAAACTCCCACCCAATCATTCTGTGGAAATTACAAGACCATGGCTAGATGGGCCATGTAATAGCAGTTCAGTGCACCACATGTTCTCTCCACTGAGATCTTATATGATCAGGGAGGTGTGAGAACTAAAGGCTTTCCCATATTCCTTACTATCAGAAGGCCTATGTCCATGGTAAGTTCTAACATGTTTACGAAAAGATGAAAAACAACTAAAGTCTTTCTCACATTCCTTACATTCATACGGCTTCTCTCCACTGTGAGTTCTTACATGGTCAGTGAGGTGTGAGGACTGAAAAAAGGCTTTCCCACATTCCTTACATTTATAAGGCCTCTCTCCACTGTGTGATCTCATATGGGTAGTGAGGTGTGAGGACTGATTAAAGGCTTTCCCACATTCTTTACATTTATAAGGCCTGTGTCCACTGTGAACTCTTATATGACCAGTAAGGTATGAAAACCGACTAAAAGATTTTCCACATTCCTTACATTTATAAGGCCTGTATCCACTGTGAACTGTTACATGTCTAGTGAGTTGTGAAAGCTCACAAAAGGCTTTCCCACATTCCTTACATGTGTAAGGCTTCTCTCCACTGTGAACTCTTACATGTCTAGTAAGTCGTGAAAACTGCTTAAAGGCTTTTCCACATTCTTTACATTCATAAGGCCTCTCTTCACTGTGCGTTATTATATGGGCACTGAGATACGAGGACCGACTAAAGGCTTTTCCACATTCTTTACACTCATAAGGCTTCTCTCCACTGTGAATTCTTACGTGTTTAGTGAGTTGTGAAAACTCACTAAAGGCTTTCCCACATTCCTTACATTCATAAGGCTTCTCTCCACCGTGAACTCTTACATGTCTACTGAGCTGTGCAAATTGCTTAAAGGCTTTCCTACATTCTTTACATTCATAAGGCCTCTCTTCACTGTGTGTTATTATATGGGTAGTGAGGTGTGAGGACCGACTAAAGGCTTTCCCACATTGCTTACATTCGTAAGGCTTCTCTCCACTGTGAGATCTTATATGTATAGTAAGAGATGAGGAAAAAGTAAAGGTTTTCCCACATTCCTTACATTCATGAGGCTTCTCTCCACTGTGAGTTCTTGTATGTCTACTGAGGTCTGAGGGCCGACAAAAAGCTTTCCCACATTCCTTACATGCATAAGGCTTCTCTCCACTGTGAGATTTTAGATGTACACTGAGAGATGAGGAACAACGAAAAGCTTTCCCACATTCCTTACATTTATAAGGTCTCTCTTCACTGTGAGTTCTTATATGTCTGGTGAGATTTGAAAGATAATTAAAGGCTTTCCCACACTCCTTACATTCATAAAGCTTCTCTCCACTGTGGGTTCTTATGTGTTTAGTGAGGGGTAAGGAACAACTACAAGGCTTCCCATAATCCTTACATTTACAAACTTTCTCTCTCACACGAGGTTTTTGGTAAGGACAAGTGCAGTCTTCTCCACATTCCTTACAATGATAAGGTTTTTTTCCAGTGCAAGATCTGATGTGACTCTTAAATGATGAATGATCCATAAAGGCTTTTCCACACTCAAGGCATTCAAAAGGGTTTACTCCAGTAGTTCTTTTGAGCCTAGTAAGATTTCCAATCCAGCTGAAACTTTCTCTACAGTGATGACCTTCTTCATCTTTATTTACTTCACCATCCTTACTTTCCCAGAGGCTCTCTACTGAATATTTTCTGTTAAAAACAGGAAGCATGTTGTTAGAATTAAAGTTGTTACCATTTCACAATTACCATGCACAGTGAATGTGCGTTTTCTGCCGAGTTGTCTCGTGTTGCATAAGCTGAATCATCTCACAGAGAATACTACCATTACAGTCACAGTGTTTCTAAATAATGGAACTTTCTGATAGTTATAAGTGAAATATGTTTCACACACTCAATATCTGATTCATAGTTATGGAAATACTGTGTTGTGAAAATTATGCAAACACACCATTTTAGAGCTACTTTTACACACACACATACAAACGTTATGACACCCTAAGACTCTCCTGAGGCACTGTTCACTGTCATGTGAATAATACTCACCTCATGTGCTTTCCCTGATTGTTGTGGGGATGTTCAATGCCATGGAATTCACAGATTTCTCCTAACATGGAAGACCAGGAGTCATTCTTCGTGGACATTTGCCCATTATTATCCTGTTGAAACACTGAAACAATACTTTTCAGTGGAGTTTCACAAGATGAAAGAAAACAGTAAGGAAATTTTATGCGGAAAAAGGCATGTGTGAAGAAAGACTGACTTTGAGACATCTGGTTGTTACAGGATGTGTTGTGTGGCTAGGTGCCGTTGAGTCAATTCAGACTCATAACAACCCTATGTACAACAGAACAAAACACTGCCTGGTCCTGTGCCATCCTTATAATCACTGTTATGCTTGAGACCATTGTTGCAGCCACTGTGTCAATCCATCTCTTTGAGGATCTTTCCTCTACTTTACCAATCATGATGTCCTTCTCCAAGGGCTGGTCCCTCCTGACAACGTGTCAAAAGGACTTTGGCAATGGCAATGGTCAAAAGGGTAAGAAATTTACTGGGAAATAATTCCATGACAATTTAGAGTGAATGACATAAGTAGAGTGTAATCAGGAAAGCAAAATAAGGTACTGCAAACAATGTATGTGCATAAAGGTAACATTAAAAGAGGAGATGGGGGAGGTCTTTTTCCATAAAGAAGGCATGAGAGGATTGATGAAAATGCAAAAAAGTCAGCTCAGGTACATGTGTAAAGTTTCACACCTTCAAAGAAAAAGAGATTATTTCCAATTTATTTACTTAAATGTAATTCCATCCCAACAGGACTGGCCCTTCAAAGGATTTTTGCCTTTCTAGTGCTCCCTGACACTAGCTCTGGATAAGCCCTATGTCCACTCTCCTAAGACGTTTCCCTTGCTTCTCAGGGAGAAAAATTACTGTGGTTGACATGATGCTCATGGGGAAAGACGGATCATGAGGGAAGATAGACAATCACATTTCCCTGATGCGGAACCAATACTTTGTTCTCCACGTTCTGTATAGGCGGACAGATGTGAGTTTATTTTTAGCAAAATAATCGCATCTAATTTGTAATAAATGCCAACAAGGTCCCAAACCACAAATCTCTCTTTGCCACAAAGTGACCCCTGAAGCCAATGCTCACACTTAAAGAGCCTCAAGGCTTTTAACAAGATAATTTAATTAATGATTTTTTACTTTCATGGGGAAGCTACTAGAGCCTAAGCACCATGAGAGCAGTGAAAACCCTTGACATGTTCGTCAATGTATTCCAATTCCTCAACCCAAATCCTAGAAAGTCAATAAAGTACAATATATTTATTCACTAAATAAGTAAATAAGAAAAATGAAGTCACCCTTACCTGAGTCCAGGTTCCTCAAGGTATCCATCATCACATCTGTGTAGAGTTTTCTCTGAGAAAAATCCAGTAAAGCCCATTCTTCCTGGGTAAATTCCACAGTCACATCCTCAAAGACCACTGAGTCCTAAAACATCACACATACTCTGGATCAGCAAGGTACCATTTTCCCCAATGTGTGCGAAAAGATAGGTGAGGCTGATGGTCCTGAGGAACTGAAAATTCATAGGGAGATCACACAAAGTTCTACGTTCTACTCTAGACATTGGCCATCAGCATTGTCCCTTCACTGACTACATTTACCTCCTAACATAGATTTAACAATATTTCGAATGCACTAAACTTATTTCTCCACAGTTTGACTATGACCTATACGATCTTATTCCTCTATTTATGGTTCAGAACAGGCAAAAAAAAAAAAAAAGGAGGAAAAAAAAATCCTCTATGAAAGACCTATTTCCATATTCACATCATCATTTCTTTGTGGAAAAAATTCAATTCGCTCCTTCCAAAAGACCACTGGAACACACAACAAAACATGAAGCACAGGGCAAAAACAAGGTGAGCTATTAAATTACTGGAAAAGACTGAGGGACTGGCAGCTTTTCCCATTATTGAATAAACAAAGTAAACATCAGAATCAGACTCATATACGGCAGAAATTTTGGAATTAACAAACTGAGAACTTAATACTACTATGATTCATATCACCCCACTTTGTTGACTGCGTGGATCATAACAAATTACACATAACATCGCAAAGAATGGGAATTCCAGAACACTTAATTGTGCTCATGAGGAACCCATACATAGATCAAGAGGCATTCAAACAGAACAAGGGGATACCATACGGTTGAAAGTCAGGAAAGGTGTGCGTCGGGGTTGTATTGTTACACCATAGTTATTTAATCTGTATGCTGATCAAATAAACCAAGAAGCTGGACTACGTGAAGAACAGGGCATCAAGATTGAAAGAAGACTCATTAACAACCTGTGTTATGCAGTTGACAAAACCTTGCTTGCTGAAAGTGGACCTGAAGCACTGATGAAAATCAAAGACCACAGCGTTCAGTATGGATTACACCTCAACACAAAGAAAGCAAAAATGCTCACAACTGGAACAATAAGCAACATCACAATAAACAGAGAAAAGACTGACTCTGTGGAGGATTTCATTGTTACTTGAATCCACAATCAACAGCCATGGAAGCAGCAGTCAAGAAATCAAAGGACGCATTGGGCAAATCTGCTGCAAAAGACCTCTTTAAAGTGTTAAAAAGCAAAAATGTCACCTTGAAGACCAAGGTGTGCCTGACCAAAGCCATAGTGTTTTCAATCACCTCATATGCATGCAAAAGCTGAACAGTGAATAAAGAAAACTGAAGAAAAATTGATGCCTCTGAATTATAATGCTGGCGAATACTGTACATACCATGAACTGCCAAAAGAATGAACAAATGTGTCTTGGAAGAAGTACAGCCAGAATGCCCCTTAAAAGCAAGGATGGTGAGACTGTCTCACATACTTTGGACATGTTATTAGGAGGGGCCAATCCCTGAAGGATATCAGGCATGGTAAAGTAAAGGGTCAGCAAAAACAGAAGACCCTCAATAAGATGGAGTGACACAGGAGCTGCAACAATGGGCTCAAGCATAACAATAATGGTGAGGATGGCGCAGGATTGGGCAGTGTTTCGTTCTGTTGTACACAGGGTCACTATGAGTCAGAACTGACTCAATGGCACCTAACAACAACCTAACAACGATTCATATAAAAAGGCCTCCTATTGAAAAAGCAAACCACATCAAGAAGAGATGGGTAATGTGAGCAGAGAGATGGTAAAAAAAAAACCAACAGGAAATCTTAGAAATAAAATACACTGTTATAAAAATGAAAAATGCCTTTAATGAGATCAGCAATAGATTGGACACGGCTAAGGAAAAAGCCGTGAGCTTTAAAATAGGTCAATAGAAACATGTAAAACTGAAATACAAAGAAAAAGGAATGAAAAAAAGGGAACAGAATATCCAAAAATGTGATCCAAAAGGTGTAACACAAGAGGAATGAGAATACTAGAGAAAATAAATTAAATATTTGAATAATGGCTGAAAATTTTACAAAATTAATGACAGACCCCAAACCATAGATCCAGAAGTTGCAGAAAATCAAACACAGAAAGAAAATCAAAAAGAATCCACAGAAAAAAGACACATGTATAGAGGAGGAAGGTTAACTATTGCTGACTTGTCTTCAGAAGCCATGCAAGAAAGACGACAGTGGAATTAAAATACTAAAGGATTGCAAGAAGAAAACAACCAACCTAGAATTCTCCATCTAGCAAAATTATCCTTTAAAATTAAAGGAAAAATATAGGCAGTCTCAAACAAATACTGTGGGAATTTGAAGCCAGTATATCTGTCTTGCAAGAAATGTTGAGGGAAGTTCTTCATAGAAGAGAAGGAAAATGATATAGGTCAGAAACTTAAGATTCCTAAAAAGAATGGAAGCGCACAAGAGGAAAAAAAAAAGGTAAAACATTTTACTTTTCTTATTCTTACTTAACAGGTAAGTTTGTTAAAAATAATAGCACCCACGATAGACTCAGTGATTATAGTGTATAGATAAGTAAAATGAAAACAAGGCTATTAGGGACAAGAGGGAAGAACTGGAAATGCTGTTTTAAGATATTTGCACTGCCAGTTAAGAGGCGTAGTTTAAGTTTAAGGTAGACTGGATAAGCTATAAATACACAAGGAAAATTGTAATCACTAAAAAGTAAAAAAAAAAAAAAAAAGTTTCCCTTGCTACCTGAAAGCAGAGCATTCCTATGAAACCTTTCATAAGCTGAAATAGCATAAAGCAAACAAGCAATTACCATTAACTTATATGTGAAAAGATTTTGAGTGTTCCCAAACCCAAAAAATGACCTACCAAATCATACCAAATAACACATAAAACCTAAAATAATACTAACATATAGCAAAAACAGCAATAATATGATAAATAAATCCAAATAAAGCACTGATGTTCAAAGACACAGTTCAAAGCTATGGCGACTTGAAACTGAGATGCTGAGTGTAGTTCCCGGGGAAAGAGCTTGGTCAGGAGAAAGACATCACCTTACTGGCACATAGGCCCTGAGGGGCACCCCCTTCCCAGGTTAAGGCTGCCACCCCCTGGGTTACTGCCCTCCCCAGCTCATGCGTCTGAGTATCCAGCATCTCAGCCTTCCCGGAAGGACTGTGAGCCGCCCTCTACAGCCCAGAACTGGCCACAGCTAGGTGGACCGTGGGCGAGGTGAGGGTAGAGGCAGCAAAGTGCGTGGGAAAAGCAAGGAAGGAGGGGCAGAATCAGCTGCTCCTCCCTGTCTTAATTCATCTAGTGCTGCTATTAACAGAAATACCACAAGTTGATGGCTTTAACAAACAAAAGATTATTCTCTCACAATCTGGTATGCTAAAAGTCCAAATTCTGGGCGTCAGCTCCAGGGGAAAGCCTTCTCTCTCTGTCGACTCTGGAGGAATGCCCTTGTCATCAATCTTCCCCTGGATTAGGAGCTTCTCAGTGCAGGGACCCTGGGTCCAAGGATGCATTCTTCTCCTGGCGCTACTTTCTTGGTGGTATAAGGACCCTGTCTCTCTGCTCACTTCTTTTATATCTCAAAAGATTGGCTCAAGATATAATCCAGTTTTCTAGATTGAGTCATGCCTCATTAACATAACTGCCACTAATCCCATCTTATCAACATCATAAAGATAGGATTTACAACACACAGGAAAATCATATCATATAATAAAATGGTGGACAATCACACAATGCTGGGTAGTATGGACTAGCCAACCTGACAAATATTTTGGGGGGACACAATTCAATCCATGACACCCCAACCCTTAACTGGCAACTGGGATTCAAGGCCTGAGGCTGACAGCAGAGCAGACAGCACATGCTGGGTGAGGGGGGTGACTGGCCTTGGCTCTGGGTGCCCCCACCACGGGCTCCCTCTTCTAGGGGGAGGGGGTGGAAACCAGCCCCCAGCTTGCCTGCCCAGGATATCTGGGAGTCTGGAGACTGTGGATCACGCCCTGCCAGGAGCCTGGAGAGAGGTGGAGCTGACAAAAGAAGCTTGGTGGGGAAGGGGTGTGCTGGAGGAAAGGAGGGGGTCACCAGACAGGTAGGGCTGGTTGGAGACCAGCGGTGCTGCCCTTTTCCCACACTCAGGGAGCTGTGGAAAGCTGGAGGTGGGGGCGACACTACTCTCCCTGCTTGGGGTGCATGCTGCCCCTTTACCAGCTTGCTACAAAACAAATGCTGAAAGGCTATTTCTGCTTTTTGCCTTTTTTTGTAAAAGTGAAAATCCTCTTCAGATTTCTTTCTGTTACTGAAAACAGATACCAATGTAGATCTTTTGTAAAAGTGAAGTGGCATACAGCAAACTTTCATAAAGTAGGGGATACCTGTATTTTCCCTCCCTTTTTGTGGAAAGAAAATGGAAGCACATAAAAGACTTGATTAAAACAGGACAAGGAAGAAAACGGTGGAAGGCAAAAAAGAAACAAACTGCAAAAAATAAACAGTAACAAGTAAGGTAGATATTAAAAAACTACATCAATAGTCACTTTAAATAAAACACAAAGTATTTGGTCTACAAGAAATCCACATTACATAAAAAGACACAGAAGTATTAAAAGTAAAGGGATGGAGAGAAATGGGACACAGGTCAGCAAGAGGGTGACATAGGTAGTCCAATGCTCTGTCCATCAGGAAACACACACACACAAGGAAGCGGGGCCAAGATGGTGGAATAGTCAGATGCTTCATGTTGTCCCTCTTACAACAATGTCTTTAGTGCAGCTTGGACTTCTTCCTTCAGTACCGTTGATTCCTGATCATATGCTACCTCTTGAAATGGTTGAATGTTGACCAATTTTTTTTTTATATAAAGACTTTGTGTATTCCTTTCATCTTCTTTTGATACTTCCCCCACAGAATTCTTCACTATTGCAACTCAAGGCTTGAATTTTTTTCTTCAGTTCTTTCAGGTTGAGAAATGCCAAGCATGTTCTTCCCTTTTACTTTTCTATCTCCAGCTCCTTGCACATGTCCTTATAATACTTTACTTTGTCTTCTCGAGCTGCCCTTTGAAATCTTCTCTTCAGATCTTTTACTTCATCATTTCTTCCTTTTGCTTTAGCTACTTGATGTTCAAGAGCAAGTTTCAGTCTCTTCTGACATCCATTTTGGCCTTTCTTTTCTGTCTTTTTAATGACCTCTTACTTTCTTCATGTATGATGTCCTTGATGTCATTACACAACTCGTCTTGTCTTCAGTCATTAGTGTTCAACACGTCAAATCTATTCTTGAGATGGTCTCTAAATTCAGGTGGGATATACTCAAGGTCATACTTTGGCTCTCATGGACTTATTCTAATTTTCTTCAGTTTCAACTTGAATTTGCATATGAGCAATTGATGATCTGTTCTGCAGTCGGCCCCTGGCCTTGTTCTGACTGATGATATTGAGCTTTTAAATCATCTCTTTTCATAGATGTAGTCGATTTGATTTCTGCGTATTCCATCTGGTGAGATCCATATGTATAGTCGCTGGTTATGTTGGTGAAAAAAGGTATTTGCAATGAAGAAATCGTTGGTCTTGCAAAATTCTATCATGTGATCTCCAGCATCATTTCTATCACCAAGGCCATATTTTCCAACTACTGATCCTTCTTCTTTCCAATTTTTGCATTCCAATCACCAGTAGTTATCAATGCATCCTGAATGCATGTTTGATCAATTTCAGACTGCTTAAGTTGGTAAAAATCTTCAATGTCATCTCTGGTCTTAGTGATTGGTGCATAAATTTGAATAATAGTCATGTTAACTGGTCTTCCTTGTAGGCATATGGATATTATCCTATCACTGACAGTGTTGTACTTCAGGATAGATCTTGAAATGTCCTTTTTGAGTATGAATGCAATGCCATTCCTTCCAAGTTGTCACTCCTGATATAGTTGACCATATGATTGTTCAGCTTGCTAATGCCTAGGATATCGATGTTTATGCATTCCATTTCATTTTTGACGATTTCCAATTTTCCTAGATTCATACTTCGTACACTCCCTGTTCCAATTATTAACGTATGTTTTCAGCTGTTTCTTCTCATTTTGAGTAATGCCACATCAGCAAATGAAGGTCTCAAAAGCTTGACTCCATCCATGTCATTAAGGTCTACTCTACTTTGAGGAGGCAGCTCTTCCCCAGTCATATTTTGAGTGCCTTCCAACCTGAGGAGCAGAATGAATTAAAAAAACACGATCTGTCTATAAAACATACATCTTAGACACACAAACATAAACTCAAACTTAAAGGATGGAAAATATATATCAAGCACTACTGAAGAAGAACAAAGCGGGAGGCCTCACACTACCTTATCTTAGAACCTATTATACAGCCATGGTAGTCAAAACAGCCTGGTACTGGTATAACAGACACATACACCAATGGAACAGAATTGAGAACCCAGACGTAAATCCATCCATCTATGGGCAGTTGATATTTGACAAAGGGACAAAATCCATTCAATGGGGACAGGACAGTCTCTTTAACAAATGGTGCTGTCATAAGTGGATGTCCATATATAAAAAAAGAAACAAGATCCACATCCCACACCATACACAAAAACATTTAAAATGGATAAAAGATCTCAATATAAAATCTAAAATGATAAAGATCATGGAAGAAAAAAATAGGGACAATGCTAGGGGCCCTAATAAATGGCATAAATAGTATACAAACCTTAACTAACAAGGCACAAACACCAGAACAGAAACTACAAAACTGGGAGCTCCTAAAAATTAAACTTATGTTCATCAGAAGACTTCACCAAAAGAGTAAAAAGAGAAGCTACAGACTGGGACAAAAGTTTCAGCTACAACATATCCAACAAGGGTCTAATCTCTAAAATCTACAAAATATTTCAACACCTCTATAACAAAAAGAAAAATAATCCAATTAAAAAATGGGCAAAGGGCAAAAACAGATACTTTACCAAATAAGACATACAGGTGACCAACAGACATATGAAAAAATGCTCGTAATCATTAGCCATTAGAGAAATGTAAACCAAAACTACATTGAGATACCATCTCACCCCTATAATACTGGCACTAATCCAAAAAGCTCAAAATTACAAATGTTGGAGTTTGTGGGGAGATTGGAACTCGTATATACGCTAGTAGGAATATAAAATGGTACAATCACTTTGGAAAATGATATGGCACTTCCTTAAAAAGCTAGAAATAGGAATACCATATGATGCAACAATCCCACTCATAAAAATATACCCTACAGAAATAACAGCCATCACACGAATAGACATATGTACCCCCATATTCACTATAGCACTATTCACAATAGCAAGAAGATAGAAACAACCTAGACGCCCATCAACAGATGAATGGATAAACAATTTACAGAACATACACACAATGGAATACTATGTATCACATCATGTTCAAAAATTAATTGAAAATGCATCAACAGAGGCCAGTCCAAGATGGCAGAGTAGTCAGACTCTTCAGTGTACCCTCTTACAAAGAACAGCCGGAAAAACAAGTGAATCAATTATATATGACAATCTAGGAGCCCTAAACATCTAAGGCAAAGGACTGAGCGGCAGGGGAAGGGAGAGACGGTTCAGAAGCAGCGAGGAATTGCCAGACCTGGCCTGGCAACAGCCTGAGCCCTTCAGGCCTGACCAGGTCATGGGTGAGCAGTGAGGCAGGCAAGCAGCAGTGCTCAGGAGGAGTATTCCACACTGGGAGAGACGCGGTGGCAGATAGTCTACTCGGCTACCCAGAACCAGTGAGAAGTAGTCCTCGATAGGCAAAACGTAAGTACTTGCATCCGGCCTACCGTGTGGATCAAAAACACCCCCCTTAGGAAAAAACCTCTCTCCCATTTACCTCCCCCATTCCCTGCTCTGCACTGGGTCCGGGACCTGCTTCAGCAATTGCCGAGTCCCCTGGGCTGTAAGTAGGATCCATCACACAGCCAGAGCCATTCTCCCGGCCTTGGAGAATAAACAAATTAACAAACAGGAAAAAATAAACTGCCAGCTACCCTAAGCCAGGAACTCAGGGTAGGCACAGCTCCTATGCCTAGGCAAATGCATAAGGGATCCACGGACTATGAGTGCCTTTCCTCCTGCATAGCCTTCCGTGGGCCCATTACAACAGCATAGGCCTTCATTACCACAGTACAACAGGGTATATACCTGAAATCTAACTTCAACCGTTTCATCTCTGAAGTGGCAGGTTGGTGCCATTTGACACTGCTCTGCCCATTAAGCAAGGTCTTCACCTACCCACATCAGGGGCCTGAGAACTGGTGGCCCCACACATGCCACCTAGCCACCTGCGACGGGCCAAAAATAAGAGGTGCCCCCAGTCCTTATTGCCAACAGCACTGGGTGCTCATAGTCTGGCTGCAAAACCCACCCACCTACGTAATCTAAGGAACAAGGACACGCCTGACTCCTGGACACTCAGGGGCGGCCTTCAGCCCCCAGCCTTGCTCAGAGTGTGTCCCCCTGCTGCAGCCAGATGCCTGTGCCTACACCAATAAGAATGCCTGTCTAGGACTGTAGGTGAAAGCCTGCACCACACACTTGGTGGCCATCTAACTGGGCACCTGAGCTGAATCCATACAGGAGGAGTGGGCTGACTCCGGAGCTCACATACCTAGTAATAGATCTAACCAACTGGTGACAAGACATTAGAGCTTCAAAGGTGCCAGTAATCAAACTAGCTCATACGAGCAGCCTATTTGGGCATATAAAAACAAAACAAGAAACTAGGACACTAAGCAAACATAAAATACATAAATATAATAACTTATTGATGGCTCGTAGACAACAGTCAATATCAAATCACATAAAGAGGCAATTCATGATGGCTTCAGCAAGCTCCCACAATAAAGAACCCAGAAATTTTCTAGAGGAGGAAAATTTCCTGGAATTACTGCAGATAGAATACAAAAGATTAATATAGAGACCTCTTCAAGAGATTAGGAAGGAAATTAACCAAAACGCAGAACACACAATAGAGGAAATTAAAAAGATTAGAAAAGAGCATAATGACAAATTTAACAGGCTGCAAGAATCCACAGAGAGACAGCAATCAGAAATCCAGAAGATTAACAATAAAATTTCAGAATCAGACAAATCAATAGAAAGTCATAGGAGCAGAATTGAGGCAATGGAAGTCAGAATTAGCGAGACTGAACATAAAGCACTTGACACCAACTTATTTGAGGAAAAATCAGATAAAAGGATTAAAAAAGAAAGAAACCCTAAGAATTATGCAGGACTCTATCAAGAAGAATAACCTACGAGTGATTGCAGTACTAGAATGGGGAGAAGGGGGAATAACAGAAAATACAGAGAATTGTTGAAGATTTGTTGGCAGAAAACTTCCCTGATATTGTGAAAGATGACTAGGTATCTGTCCAAGATGCTCATCAAACTCCACATAAGGTAGATCCCAAAAGAAAGTCACCCAGATATATTATAATCAAATTGGCCAAACCCAAAGATAAAGAGAGCATTTTAAGAGCAGCTAGGGATAAACAAAACGTGATCTATAAAAGAGAGTCAATAAGAATAAGCTTGGACTACTCAGCAGAAATCCTGCAGGCAAGAAGACAATGGGATGACATATATAAAGACTTGAAGGAAAAAAACTGCCAGCCAAGAATTATATATCCAGCAAAACTGTCTCTCAAATATGATGGCGAAATTAGGGCATTTCCAGATAAACAGAAGTTTAGGCAATTTGCAAAAACCAAACCAAAATTACAAGAAATACTAAAGAGAGTCCTACGGTTAGAAAATCAGTAACATCAAATAACAACCCAAGACTACAACACAAGACAGAGCAACCAGATATCAACCCAGATAGGGAAGACACACACACAAAAAAAACCAAAGCTAAAACACTGAAAATAGGGAAACAGATGTCAATATGTAAAAGATGACAACACTGAAACGTATAAGAGGGACTTAAAAAATGTAGACATAGATTTTTCATATGGAGAGGAAGTCAACGGGATACAAAGAAATAAAAGACTGGTACAAAGTTAGAAAAATAGGGGTAAATATTAAGGTAACCACAAAGGAAACTAACAATCCTACACATCAAAATAAAAAACTACAAAAATATAAAAACTCAGCAAACACAAAATCAACAACAATGAAAAAGATGAAAATACACAAGAAGACTCAGCACAGAAAATTAAGTGAAACAAAGAAACTGAATACACAAAAAAAGACATCAAAATGACAACACTAAACTCATGCCTATCAATAACTATGCTGAATGTAAATGTACTAAATGCACCAATAAAGAGACAGAGTGGCAGATTAGATAAAAAAAAAAAATACGATCCATCTCTATGCTGCCTACAAGAGACACTCCTTAGACTTAAAGACACAAACTAAAACTAAAAGGATGGAAAATAATGTATCAAGCAAACAACACTCAAAAAAGAGTAGGAATGGCAATATTAATCTCTGAGAAAATAGACTTTAAAGTAAAATCCACTACAAAGGATAAGGAAAGACACTATAAAATAATTAAAGGGTCAATACACCAGGAGAACATAACTATAATATTTACACACCAAATTACAGGGCTCCAAAATACATAAAACAAACTCTAACAGCATTGAAAAGAGGGATAGCTCCACAATAGTAACAGAAGACTTCAACACACCACTTTTGCTGAGGGACAGAACATCCAGAAAGAAGCTCAGCAAAGACACAGAAGATCCAAATGCTACAATCAACCAACTGGATCTCATAGACATATACCAAACACTCCACCCAACAGCAGCCAAGTATACTTTCTTTTCCAACACACATGGAATATTCTCCAGAATAGACCACATATTAGGCCACAAAGCAAGCCTTAACAAAATCCAAAGCATCGAAATATTACAAGTATCTTTTCTGACCATAAAGTCATAAAAGCAGAAATGAATAACAGAAAAAGCAAGGGAAAAAAATCAAACACATGGAAACTGAACAACACCTTGCTCAAAAACTACTGGATTATAGAAGAAATTAAGGATGGAATAAAGAAATTCAAAGAATCAAATGAGAATGAAAACACATCCTACCAGAACCTTTGGGAAAAAGCAAACGCAGTGCTCAGAGGTCAGTTTATAGCAATAAATGCACACATTCAAAAACAAAAAAGGCCATAATCAAAACACAATCAAACCCTACAACTGAAACAAGTAGAAAAAGAGCAGCAAACAAAGTCCTCGGGCACCAGAAGAAAGGAAATAATAACAATTAGAGCAGAATTAAATGAAATAGAGAATAGAAAAACAATTGAAAGCGTTAACAACACCAAAAGCTGGTTCTTTGAAAAGATCAACAAAATTGATAAAACACTGGCCAAACTAATAAAAGAAGAACAGGAGAGGAAGCAAATACCCAGTATAAGAAATGAGATGGGTGATATCACAACAGACCCAACTGAAATTGAAAGAATCATAACAGAATACTATGAAAACTTGTACTCTAACAAATTTGAAAACCTAGAGGAAATGGACAAATTTCTAGAAACTCACTACCTACCTAAACTAACACAAACAGAGGTACAACTAAACAAA
>NW_004443993.1:6846770-6848010 GCF_000243295.1 Trichechus manatus latirostris
GATCTTATCAATTGATGCAGAAAAGGCATTTGACAAAGTCCAACACCCATTCATGATAAAAACTCTCAACAAAATAGGAATAGAAGGGAAATTCCTCAATATAATTAAGGGCATTTATAAAAGCCAACATCATCCTAAATTGAGAGCTTGAAAGCATTCCCCTTGAGAATGGGAAGCAGACAAGGATGCCCTTTATCACCACTCTTATTCAATGTTATGCTGGAGGTCCTAGCCAGAACAACTAGGCTAGAAAAAGAAATAAAGGGCATCCAAATTAGGAAGGAAGAAGTCAAAGTATCTATTTGCATATGACATGATCTTATACACAGAAAACCCCAAAGAATCCACAAGAAAACTACTGGAACTAACAGATTTCAGCAAAGTTTCAGGATACAAGATAAACATACAAAAATCAGTTGGATTCCTTTACACCAACAAAGAGAACCTCACCAAATCAATACCACTTACAATAGCCCCCAAGAAGATAAAATACTTAGGAATAAATCTAACGAGAGATGTAAAAGACCTATACAATGAAAACTACAAGACATTACTGCAAAAAACCAAAAAAGACCTGCATAAGGGGAAAAACATATCTTGCTCATGGATAGGAAGACTCAACATAGTGAAAATGTCAATTCTACCCAAAGCGATCTACAGATACAATGCAATCCTAATCCAAATTCCAACGGCATTCTTTAGGGATAGGGAAACAAATCACCAATTTCATACAGAAAGGGAAGAGGCCCCAGATAAGTAAAGCATTACTCAAGAAGAACAAAGTGGGAGGCCTCATACTACCTGGTTTTAGAACCTATTATACTGCCATGGTAGTTAAAACAGTCTGGTACTGGTACAACAGATACATAGACCAATGGAACAGAACTGAGAATCCAGACATAAATTCATCCGTCTATGAGCAGCTGATATTTGACAAAGGCCCGAAGTCCGTTAATTGGGGAAAAGACAGTCTAACAAATGATGCTGGCATAACTGGATATCCATCTGCAAAAAACTGAAACAAGACCCATACCTCGCACCATGCACAAAAACTAACTCCAAATGGATCAAAGACTTAAATATAAAATCGAAAATGTTAAAAATCATGGAAGAAAAAATAGGGACAATGCTAAGAACCCTAATACATAGCATAAACAGAATACAAACCATAAGTAACAATGCACAAGCACCAGAAGAGAGACTAGATAACTGGGAGCTCCTAAAAATCAAACACTTATGC
>NW_004443993.1:6849544-6885837 GCF_000243295.1 Trichechus manatus latirostris
AGCTTCTGTCCGGAGGTGAGATGGGAGGGCAGAGAGGGTTAGGAGCTGGTTGAATGGACATGGAGAATCAGAGATGGAAAGGAGGAGTGTGCTGCCACTGTATGGGGAAAGCAATTAGGGTCACATAACAATGTACGTATAAATTTTTGCATGGGAGACTAACTTGAAATTTAAACTTCATTTAAACTACAACAATAAACAAACAAAACCACACACACACACAAAAATGCATCAACACATTAGATATAACCAAAAGCATAAAAGCAATATTTATAATAGTACCAAAATGAAACGTCCCAACATCTTCACAGAACTGAATTGTTAAATTACAGTATATTCCATCCAGAAGACAATACACAGCAAATAAAGTGAATGAACAACCCATGGTATCCTCCCAATGTAAATTTGATTTAATGGAATTGGTATGAAAGGTACGAACAGTGTTTTCTATCTGTTCACAACATAAAAACCATAAAAATTCAAATGTGTTTTTAAAAAAACCTTTGCTGTTGAGTCGATTCTGACTCATATCAAGTCTATGGGACAGGGTAGAACTGCAATAGTGTTTCCAAGGCTGTGATCTTTACAGATGCAGACTGCCACATCTTTTTGCCATGTAGCACCTGGTGAGTTGGAACCACTGACATTTCAGTTAGCAGCTGAGAGCTTGTCCACGACTCCACCAGGGCCGTTTCAAATGCATACATTTGGGGATACACACATCAGTGAAAAAACATAAACAAAAGCAAAGAAATGATCCTCATAAATATCAAGATATTGGTTATATCAAGAGGGCAGAAGAGGATTGTGATTAAAAATCAACTCATTGGAAGCAGCCAAGAACGAAGGTATATCCACTACATAGATGTTCGTTTTATATTTCACTCAGCTATACATTTAGTATAAATTTTTCTGCAAGTATGTAAAAAACTCTAACCAAATTTAGAAATAGAAAGAAACATGCACAATCTGAAAATGGGCATATACAAAAAATGTACATCAAAGAACACAGTGAAAAGTTCACTTCCCAGAAAAGCAGGTGAAAAACAAGAATATCCATTATTCCATTCCTGGTCAACCATATCCTAGAGATTTTAACCAGTATAATCCCCTCAAACAAAAAAAAGGAAAGGGTTAAACATTTTAAAGGGAAAAAACCACACCCCATTCAATTTTATAGATTAAATAATTATGTATGCACAACCCCAAAAGAATATCATTATTATTACAAGACTGAGAAATTTCAGCCCTGGTGGTGAAATGGTTAAATGCTCAGCCGCTAACTAAAAGGTCAGTGGTTCAAATCCACCAGTGGCTCTTTGGCAGAAAAGACCTGGCAATCTGCTCCCGGAAAGATTACAGCCTAGGAAACCCTACGGGGCAGTTCTATTCTGTCATGTAAGGTCGCTATGAGTTGGAATTTACTTGACAGCACACAACATGTACACTATTACCAAGAAGCTGAAAAATTAACTTTAAATGGATAGCATATTTTAGTGAAAATAAAAAGGATCAAGGAGTGGCATTAAGTAAATGGAAGATCCTAATAAAAAATTAAAAACATTATTAAATGACATCCAAATTGACTGAAACAAATGAAAAGATGGAGCATGCGATTAGAACACTGTTCTACCCAAATATATCTTATTTCCAAAGGACTTCCAAAACACTCCAACCAATTTTATTTTTCTTAGAACGTCACAAAAATGCTTCAAAAATTTATACGGAGGATCAGAAAAACTAAGTCAAACAGAGTCACATGTCAATCCTGAAACCCTAAGCATCAAATGAAGAGATAAAGAACTCAGCCAAGCATTGAATGGAATAAGAAACTGACTGAAAACAGAGACTGAGGAGAGATATATGCAGAGATCCCGTATCAGCTACCGCAGCACAAATCCACCATCTTGGACTCCTATCGGAGATCAGCAAACATGGGCTATGAGAAAGAAGCTTCACGGAGCTTCCAGCAGGAGACAGAACAATCGGTAACCAGCAATATAGGCTTTCCCACCCTCAACCCTTCTTCACCCCCACTTAGCCTCCTCTGCTTCCTGCAACCACAGTATCTTGGCTGGGAAGCACCCCAGTGTCACTTGGATTCCACCCGCCCGCACTGACCGGCTCCCTGAGTGCCATTTGTTGGCTGCTGGTGTTGCCTTTTTTCCGCTTCTTTAGATTTCTTCCTTACCACTCACAACCTCTCCCTCCTTTCTCTCAAGTACCTGGCTCCGTGCACCAACTTTGCCTCTTCCTGAAAGGCTGCAAGACACTGCTTGACTGTGAAACTGCTTCCCGGCCCATGCTGACACGCTGGTAGGAACCCTGGGGCTTTTCGGTTTGTTTGCTCTTATTTGCTCTGTTTAGATTTCCTTGTTTTCTTTTTATTTTCTTGGCTTGGGAGCCCCTTCTAGCTGGGAAGTACCATGCGGCTTGGAACCTACTCCCTTACTCTGCGCACACGCACAGGGACATCCCTGGGGGCATTTCTTTTTTCTTGTTTTTTTTTTTTGGTTTTTTTGTTTGTTTCTTTCGTTTTCTTCTCTCTCTTATTCCATTTTTGTTTTCCTTCATTTCCAGTTTCTTGACTTATTCATTTTTTCTTTTTCTCATTTTCATTTTTCCTCATTTCTCAGTCTCTCATCTTTCCACTCCAATAGCAAACTCCCTTAGCACTCTTTTTTGTTTGTGTGTATGTTTTTGGCCCCTGTTCCTCTCTCCTCTCTCTCATCTTTCCCATATCCATCTTAGCTCCACACATCACAATCTACCCCCTCCTTCCTGCCTACCTGCACTGTGCACTGAACATCACACTCCCAAGCAGCACAGGCATGGCCTACTGGAACCTGCCTTGCACTGATGCCTGGTCCGCACTGTCAGCCCTGGTACGTGCCAGAAATAACCCATCCTAGCAACTCCCCTTCAGCTGGACCTGCCCTGCTGTACCATACCTGAGTGACTGACCCTGCCCATTGGAGAAGGAGGTGAAAAGTATTGTGCCAAATGAGGAGCAAACAAGGAACACACAGCCCGTCTGCTCAGACATAACCAAATAAAACAAAAAAGCAGGAAGAAACAAACAAATCTACAATCAATAAATGAGGAAAATAACCACTGAATGCCCCAAAGACAGCAGACAATATCAAAACATTTACAAAAACAGGACAGGATGGTTCCAGCAGGCATCCAAAATAAAACACCAGATGACCTTCCAGCAGAAGAAAAGGCATTAGACCTGATAGGGAAATCAAATCTCTAATATTCAGAATTATCCAATTCACTGGTCTTACCATGTTCTCCATCATTCTGAAGCAGCTGGCTTGACAGAATGATAGAATGGCCTTCTAAAGACACAATTATGGCACCAGTTAGGTGGCAATACCTTGCAGTGTTGGGGCAATGTTCTCCAGGAGGCTGTACGTGCTATAAACCAGCTTGCAACACATGGCGTTATTTCTTCCATAGCCAGGATTCGTGGATCCAGGAATCAAGGAGTGGAAATGGAGTGGCACCACACTATTACCCCTAGTGAACCACTCACAAAATTTTTTCCTTCCTGTCCCCGTGACCTTATGCTCTGCAGATCTAGAGGTCTTAGTTCCAAAGGGAAGAATGCTGTTACCTGGAGACACATCACTGATTCCACTGAACTGGAAGTTAAGAATGCCATTTTGGGCTCCTTATGTCTCTGGATCAACAGGCAAAGAAAGGAGTTACCAGGCTGGTGTGATTTATCCCGATTACCAAGAGGAAATCGGATTGATATTACATAATAGAGGCAACGAAGAGTATGTCTGGAATACAGGAAATCCCTGAGGGCATCTCTTAGTACTACCATGCCCTGTGATTAAAGACAATGGGAAACTACAGCAACCCAATTCTGACATGACTACTAATGGCCCAGATCCTTCTGGAATGAAAGTTTGGGTTACCCAAACGGGAAGAACCACGACTAGCTGAGGTGCCTGCTGAGGGAAAAGGGAATACGGAATGGGTGGTGGAAGAAGGTATTTCTAAATACAAGTTACGACCATGTGACCAGTTGCAGAAACAATGACTGTAATTGCCTTGTATGTGTGCATCAAATATTTTTGTTTTCTTCACATATAAAATGTATGTAAACAGGGCTGGTGCATATTCGGTTGTATGTATGTTAGATGCAAGTATGACTTTACAATTGTCCTTATTCAGAGATTATACATGGTTTAAGGAGATGTGTATAGGTGCCAAACTGACAAGGGGTGGACTGTGATCATTAAGGTTGTGTGTTAACTTGGTTGGGCCATGATTCTTAGTGAAATAATACAACCTTGATGCCCACCTTTCCTGATTTTAAACCATGCAGTGTCCCCTTATTGTGTTTGAACGACTGCCTCTTGGGCTATGTACAGGTTCTTCATGAGCAAAATTAAGTGTTCTGGAATTCCCATTCTTTGCAATGTCATCCAGGATTTTTTATAATCCACACAGTCGAATGCCTTTGCATAGTCAATAAAACACAGGTAAGTATCTTTCTGGTATTCTCTGCTTTCAGTCAACATGTCTGAAGTCAGCAATGATATACCTGGTTCCTTGTCCTCTTCTGAATTTGGCTTCAATTTCTGGTAGTTCCCTGCTGCAACTACTTTTGAATGATCTTCAGCAAAATTTTACTTGTGTGTGATATTAATGATATTGTTTGATAATTTCCACATTCTGTTGGATCACCTTTCTTTGGAATGGGCACAAATTTGGATCTCTTCCAGTCCAACGGCCAGGTAGCTGTCTTCCAAATTTCTTGGCATGGAAGAGTGAACACTTCCAGTGCTGTATCCATTTGTTGAAACGTCTCAATTGGCATTCGGTCAATTCCTGGAGCCTTGTTTTTCACCAGTGCCTTCAGTGCAGCTTGGAATCCTTCTCTTAGTGCCACTGGTTCTTGATCATATTCTATCTACCTCCTGAAATGGCTGAACGTCAACCAATACTTTTTGGTACAGTGACTCTATATTCCATCTTCTTTTGATGCTTCCTGTGTCGTTTGTTCATTTTCCCAGTAGAATTTTTCAATATTGCAACAAGAGGCTTGAATTTTTTCTTTAGTTCTTTCAGCTTGAGAAATGCCAAGTGTGTTCTTCCCTTTTGGTATTTTATCTCCAGGTCTTTGCACATTTCACTATAATACTTTACTTTGCCTTCTCAAGCCGCCCTTTGAAATCTTCTGTTCAGCTCTTTTACTTCCAGCATCACAGCAACACGTAAGCCACCACAATATGACAAACTGACAGATGCTGGGTCCAAAATGGCTAAAGAGTTAAAATATTAGGGGTTCTGGGATAATACGGTAAATTTAACAGTAGTCCTTCAGATCCTTCTCAAGATTTTAGTAGCTTCAGATTAATTTTTACATCATTTAAAACATGTATTCCTCTGTGTTTCAGACGTTTAAAATCCATTAAATTAAAAAATTATCAGCAGAAACATAACTGATCCCGAAATTTACTTCCAGTGGATACTGTGACCCTGAGAACTTAAATATACCCATCTGCAGTGTTTTAGACATAGCCAATATGGATCATTCCCATAAAGAAGTCTGGTAACCCCATCCACAGTTAGACAAGGACACTGACCAGACTCCGCTCTCTTTCTCCCTCCAGGAAGATATTGGGTAGCCCCTAACGGAAGGCACAGTGGCTATGTGGCACTAATCTCCAGCTGTGGCTGACTCCCACCCCCCACTGGCTGGGTACATGCACTCTATGCTTTTCTTGGATCCATTCCCACATTTCAAAGGTTATACTCACCCCTTACAATGAACCCATTTGGAGGAGGTGGTGGAGTAAACGATCTGTATTTTCTTGGTGGGATTACTTATCTGCTACTTTCACTTCCAGTCTGGCAATATTATTACAACCAAAATTGAGATGCTACAGAAGTTTGTGACCACTTCCCTAAATGATACTGAACATGGGCTTGCTGCTCTCAATGAAGCAACTGCTGTCTTGAGGAAGGCGGTGCTCCAGAACAGAATGGACATGATAATGGCAGCCCAAGGAGGCACCTGTGCTTTATTAAAAGTTGAATGTTGTGTACATATTCCTGATAATGCAGCCCTCGTAAACCACTCCATTGCTCACTTACAAACCCAACCAGATTGCATGGAACATATGGGGAAGGGCTTCTGGTGGACGGAGATCAAAGGGTGATTCTCTGGGTGAGGAACATGATGGAAAAAATTATTATTTGGGCTTTTTTGCATTGTAATAGGTGGAATCATTTTTTGAATTTGCCTGTCTTGCTGGTGTGGTGTATATTTGTATGTCTGCAATACTTTAATAAACCAGGGAAGGGAGCACTGCTCTCATTTCCCCCCTACCCTGCAGGCTCAGAGAAGCTCGAGGAAGAGGTGGGTGTGTGAGATTGTAAGAGCTAGGCAGGAAAGGGCGGATTGCAGGGTGTTAGACATATCCAATATGGATCCTCTCCATGAAGGACTCTGGGATTGAGCAAGGGTGGTTGACCAGACAGTAACCCTGTGAGTAGTTAGACAAGGACATTAACCAGACTCCCCTCCCCAGGGCCATTCCCCCACTCCAAGTTTACAGACTTCACTTTCCCCTCCCTTCCCCCTGTGGCACTCCTCCTGCGGTGCTGGTATCACATTCCTTTCCCCCTTTGTAATTGCCCACTCTTTGAGTAATAAGCGGTAGAACAAAGCCCCCAGTGCACTCCAATGTCATAACCTAAGTTAATGACCAGTGCTTTGCAGTTTCCCCCATGGGAATCTGAGCTGCCCTTCCGTAAGTTTCCGCTAATTAAAACCCTTTACTCCAATCAACCTGGCCTTCATGCCTATTTTTTGGGAACCTGAACCAAGCCTTTCCAAGAGTGTTTAGGGCCTGCTTTACCCACGTGACTCCAGGTTACACCTGTAGTGCTGCCCCAGCTGAAGGCCAAGCAGGACAAATCACCACCTCATATCCTGAGCTGCTTTAGTTGAAAAAAAAAAACAAAAACTTTTAGATTTTAATCCAAGACTGTGGGAAGCAGTCAGAAACTTTAGAAATGTCATACTAGCTCTAGGCACAGAGAGCCTGGGAAGACACGGACCTGGACTGGGTATCACGCTTCTCACACACCTGAAAGACTCAAGCAAAACTATTCCCCACTGGAAAAAACGATGGTTTTGGAGACTCCAGACATGATCCAGCTGGACTCACTCTCCTGCCTCATTCCCGTGCTGAGGTCATGACAGTGCTAAACCTCAGACAGGACCATAAAGAGCCAGGGTCCTTCCCCAAATAACTCTCTCCTCCCTTATTACTCCATCACACAGAGAGAATGGTGGACCTGCAGTGTTAGAACTGCACAGAACTGCCTGGGGGAAGTCAAGAACACTGTGTGCAGTGATGGAACATGATGGCTCTGGAGGGCCTGGGGCTTAGCCTCCTCAGCCAGAGCTGCTCCATCTTCATGTTCCACTCAGAACATTCTGTCATTGAACACAGAGCACTGAGGCCCAGGGTGATAGCTCTGAGAGTCACATATGAAAGGTAACCCCAGGCATCCAAGCCTTGAAAGACTACGTATGTATTGAGGAAGGGCCTAGTGAAGGTGGAGCAGGGCCTCAGGATGCCTCTTAGAATTTAGTCTCGGCCTCCTCTGCCACCTTTTATCTCACAGAAACACAGAACATGGTGCACACAGGTGGTCCCCCACCAAATCATATTTAGCCTCACCCCCTTATACTAAGAATTATCCATTTCTCTGTGGTACTCACCATGTCCTTGCTCCAGCTTCTGGAAGTTAAGTGAATGTCCTCTCAGAGCCCAAGAAGCCACTTAAGTGAGATGGATGGGAGTGGAAGCAGAGCCACCGGGCAGTCTGGAGGCAGATGAATAATGTTTGGTCCACACAGTCAGTCAGAGCAGCTG
Organism: Trichechus manatus latirostris; assembly: GCF_000243295.1. NCBI lineage: Eukaryota > Metazoa > Chordata > Mammalia > Sirenia > Trichechidae > Trichechus > Trichechus manatus. The sequence goes on from NW_004443993.1 coordinate 6,857,458, forward strand.
AAACCTTACTTGTGATAACAAGGATAAGTAAGACAGTCGCCCTAGGTAACCAACTGCTTAGACTGGACTAGTTCTCTCTGTGCCACCTGGGACCTGAAATGGAAGAAGATGGGGGGTGGGGGGGAGACAGTGTTGAGTAAGGAGGGAGTGACAGGTCCTTGGCCTTCAGTTCTTTCCCTGGGTAGGGCTTCTTCCCAGGCTCAAGGCCATGCTCCATCCTAAGGGCATTTGCATTCAATGCAGATCAGGCTCCAGCCTTCCAGAGCACACACCTGCATTCTTCACACAGCTACTCAAGCCTCTTCATTTGGCAACAACATCACAGATGGAGGAATTTACTCATTCCAGAGCATGAGAAACATCCAGGGCAAGGCTGGTAAACTTGAACCTGATTTTCTCCAGGCACTCAGGGGTTCATGGATGCGTTTGTTCACCTATGTAACTTTGCCCCTTGTAGATCAACACATACAGTTATTTGATATCAACGTGGGTGAATTTTCAGGAAGAACATATTTTTAAAGTTTGGTCAATGCACTCATCATGTTTCAATGATTTTTAACTATGTGCAATTAAATCTCTTCTACTGAGCTTTGCTTTTGTTTTTTAACCCTCATATATACCATTGCAATATGTGATCAGTATTTTTCCTGCTGATTTTGCAATTTCATTATTACCCTTGAGTTTTTTTTTTTTTTCCTTTCAGACCATACCACCACCAGTTCCCAAGCTTTCAAGAAATCTGGGAAGATTCCTAACACTTTCTCTTTCACAATTATAATAAATTGATTGACAAATAAATCAGACAATCATTAAGTTTTCTCTAAGGAGCCCTCTCCTGCTTTGGTTCCCATCCCCCCCTCCCACCCAGCTCCCCTATCCAGCGGACTCTCACTTTTATTTCTTGATCTCGGTGTAAATGTTCTTTCTCACATGACCGTTATATCAGTGTTTCCCCTTTAAGTATTATCTTTCCTTTTATTATTTTGTCTCACAGCACTAATTTTAATTCACAACTTTATTTCTATGCTTATTTTCAGCATAAACTGGGAGCTTGATACATAGACTCTCAAGCTACACCCTAGACCTGCTAAATAAAAATCTGCATTTTAATGCACCCTGGTTATCCACATCCACATTCAACTTTGAGAAGCATTCACTGCTGTATAGCCTGTAACTCAAGGAATGAGCATTCTATCAACTGAGATGCCCTTTGAACTATCTACATTTACAGTATATCATCCACTATCTTCCTGACCTATAAACAATCTCCATGTCTAGGCCACCTCACAGTCTTCCTTAACTTGTTCATAACAAGGTCCTGCTTGACATCATTCATTCATGGTTGTCATTTCCAAAATCTATTTGCAGTACAGGAACTGGAATGTTCTGTTTTAAATAGAAATACACTCACACCCATCCCTGCTTAATGCCCATCAGAGGCTGTCCCCTGACCTTCAAAAAGCCCAGAATAGTCAGCATGGTTCTGAACGACCTGCTGCCATTGCCTCCTCCAGTCTGGCTCACACAGCACCCCTCAACCTCCCACCCACACTTTGTTTTCTTTGCTCCAATCACCTCTTTTATCAAGCAATGGGTAATAATGCATTCTCTCTTTTATCAAGCAATGGATAACAATGCATTCTCTGCTGCTTCAGAGATTTACACGCTCACTTTTCCCAACTGAAATAGTCTTTCCATGCCCACCCACCCCACATGCTATCAACCCTGCTCATGTATATAGCTAACTATGTATATAGCACTTTATGAATCTTCACTGAAATGATTTTCCCCTTCAAGTCGTCTAACCTGATTCTCAGGTCAGGTCCTTTTATTACAGGTATCAGATGTCTCTGATTTTTCATTATTTATTTAAAACTGTCTCCCATGCTAGACTGTAAATCTATAGGCAGACGCTCTGTATTTTCTTTTCTTGTTCCTTCCCGCCTACGACACGGATAATTGGGGTCACACACAGAATAATCACAAACACAGATTACCACCCGTTGTAGATACTCTTGAGTGGCACTATCAGTGGAATTTTCTTTGAAGATAGTCATGTTTTGTCTCTGCATAGACCAATATGGAAGCAACTAGCCACACGTGGATAGTCAGCACTTAACACGTGACTAGTGCAACTAAGGAACGGAATATTTTATTTTACATTTAATTAATTTTAATTGCAATAGCCACATCTGGCTAGTGGACATCGCAGCTCTAGTGGACTCAACAGAACCCTAACTGATCAACACAGCAGAGAGGGTGTGAAGGCTGCCATCACCACAATGCAGAGCTTCACAGCTTTTTGTCTGCTGGAAACCTGTCACATAGGGAAAGAGAGTAGATAAAAGCAAAGGTAACATTCAATATAATTTGGTTATATTGACATGATTAAGATTAATGTCAACCTAATTTCTGAAAACTGCAATGATATTTAAATACAGAAATGAGTGGGAATAACAAAGGGGACAGAGGAGGACTCTCTGAGGTGACATTTGCAATTAGACCTGAATTAATAATGGGATGCCTATGGTAAAAAAGTTTTCCTCTAATCACAGGAAATACCTGGTGCAAAAGGATGAAAGGCAGGAAAAATCTTGACATCTTTGTACTTTTTAAAAAATGTGTCGAGAGCTTACTTAACATGAGGCAAGTGTTATAAATTTAAGTCAAAGAGCCATACATAAGCCTGAACATGTAGGCTCTTGTTGGCCAATGTAAAACGTGGATTTTATTCTATATGTGATTGATAGCTTACTTGGTATACATTTTTTTGAAATATGCCTCTTGCTGTCAGGTGGAGATTATACCTTCTTGTGACAAAAGAAAAAGTAGGAGAAAGTTCAGAATCTGTTTTCCTAAGGGACATCTCTCAGAGTAGCTTGGACTAGGGTTGCAGCCAAGAAGATGGTGGTTATATTTTGGTTCTAAACCAACAGGACTTGGTGCTTTCCTGAAGGTGGAAGGTGAGAGAAAAAGAGGATAGTGGTGGACTGAGTATATCTCCCAATCTAATGAATGGATGCTGGTACCATTTACTGATATGGGAAAGCCAGGTGAGAAGCAGATTTGCTGCGGTGAGACTAGAAAGCTGTTTTGGATATGTTAAGTTTCAGAGCCATATAGTCCTTCATGCCCGAGGTGGACTATGGGAAGGGTTTGGTCTCTGAGTCTACTGGTACTCAAGATTCCATACCTCAACCTGTAGGTTGCCTCCTCCTAGAAATGAAAAATCAAACTGTGACCTCTGAAACAGGGCCCATTCCCACTTCTGAAGCTTCAAGCTAGAGGAAAGAAAAAGCATAGTTCTGACATGTATTAGGCCTTTAGGAAATGTAAGCCAATACTGAGATGTTATCTGACGGGCAACTTTTAGATTCCGAACCAGGAAAGTTCAGCAGTTTTGAATGAAGGTTTGAATTTGATAGGAAGTTGATAGCCAGAGCAGCCAGCAGCTGCTCAGCCATTAGCAAGCAAGACCTCCTCCTGTCTGTTATCATCAAAACCTTAAGTGATAGACAGCGCTGTACATGACTCAATTAGCAGCTGCTCAGCCATTATCAAACAGAACCTGCCCCATCCTGTCCACTGTCCTCAAAGACCCTGAGTGCTTTGTGTGGCTCAGTTCCTGCCTTAAACCAGGCAAACCCTGTTTACTAGCCTCAAAAGTATCCCAAAGTAACCTAAGCATCATTAAGACCTAACTTAATGTTAAGATCTCCACTCAGGGTGGGACTTAACCATCATTTTCTGAACATATTAAAGAGGAAAAAAAGTAATTTGTCTTACTGCGCTTGCAAGACATGATAATCTATGTAGTCCATGATGTTTGTACTTCCTTGTGAAGGACGGTATAAAAGGTTCTTCCTCCCTTTGTTCGGGGAGCCAGATTTGAGGTATACACCTCCTTGCTCCTTGCCTGTGCACTTGCAATAGATGCTCTTCCTCCCTCCTCACCTCACTGTGTCTATTGTTGAGAAGCTGCACGGGGCAGGACCTGCTTCAGGTAACAAAGTGACTACATTACCAGTCATGACTCCAAGGGAACGCCAGTCTGAAAAGGGAGCACTTCTAGAATACTGATCTCTAAAAATGCAAAGAAAAAATAAATGCACCACATTTTTCCACAGATGTTCGATTTGAAGTCATGTTTAATGATCATTTTTCCTCTAAACTTTTAAAAAATTTTTGAAACATGCAATGTTTTCACAATTTAAAAAAGTGAACATTTATTTTCTCCGCATCGTTTTAAACAATGGAGTCTTAGATATGATGTCAAAAGCACGAGCAACAAAAGACAAAAGAGATAAATTGGACTTCCTCAAATTAAAAATTTTAGTCATCAGAAGATTTTATCAATAAAGTGAAGAGACAACCTACACGATAAGAGAAAATATTTAGAAATGATGTATCTGATAGGGTTTAGTAACCAGGAAATATAAAGAATTCTTACCACTCGACAACAAAAAGATAAACTATTTTAAAAATGGGCAAAATACTTAAATAGACATTTCACCAAAGAAAATATTCAAATGGGCAACAAACGCATGGAAAGATGCTCTATGCCATCAGTCATTAGGGAAATGTAAATCAAAACCACCATGAGATACCACCTACTAGGATGGCTACTATCAGAAAACCAAAAAACAACAAGAGTTGGGGAGAATGTGGAAAAATTGTTGGTGGGATTATAAAATGGTGCACCCTCTGTGGAAAACAGTCTGGCAGTTCTTCAAAAGTTAAACATACAACTATCATATGACCCATAAATTTCCATTTATAGCTACCATATGACCCATAAATTTCCATTTACAGCTACCATATGACCCATAAATTTCCACTCCTAGGTATACACCCAAAAGGCTTGAAAGCAGGGACACAGTTACTTTTACACCAATGTTCACTGCAGCACTATTCATAATAGCCAAAAAGTAGACACAACTCAACTGTTCATCAACAGATGCATGGATAAACAAAATGTAGTACATTCATACAATGGAGTATTATTCAGTAACAAAAAGAAATGAAGTTCTCATAAACGCTATGATGTGGATGAACCTTGAAAACACTATGCTAAGGGAAATAAATCAGATACAAAAGGAAAAATATTACACAATCCCATGGAAATGAAATATCTAGACTAGGCAAATGTATAAAGACCTAAGGGTTACCAGGGGCAGATGGGAGGGAGGAGGGGAGTTAACACTTAAGAGGCACCGAGTTTCTGCTAAGGGTGATGGAAAAACTGGAAGCTGATGGGGTGATGGTAGTAGACGTGATGGAAGTAATTCATACTACTGAATCTTCCATGTAAACAGTTGAAATAGCGAATGTTTTGTTATCTATTTTTACCACACACACACAAAAGATAACATGAAATGACCCCATTAAAACAAAAAAAGAAACTTAGTTTCTTGGTCTGAGTGTGTATCTAAAAGGAGAGAAATATAGATATTATGGGGATATAGGGAGGTAAGTGGATATTTCAAAGATTTCATGCCAACCTTGTTTTTGTCGTTGTGCGCGTAAAGTCGATTCCAACTCATGGCAAACTTTACTCCATGCTAACCTTGAGAGAGAAAATCACATTTGAGCAACTGCAGTGTAGAAAGAATAGACTTTTTAAGGTACTTGGATCTGGATCACCATGTTATTAATATGGGGGAAAAAAAACAGGACTACTTGCATAACAAAAATTCCAGTGAATTGTAAGTCTAAATAGTAAAAATAGAGATTCGCTAATGACACTGAAGTTAGCCAAGATTTTCAAATAGAACACTTAAATTTAGACACTTCAAATTTTTGAAATGATAGATGCAGCTGCTGCTTGACTCTTTAGTGTCTATGTATTTTTTCCTCTTTTGTTCTCTGTTCTCAACAAAATTATATCCTTTTGTTGCTCTTACATGCAATAGGTTTGATATACACATACTACCTTCATTTTACATTATTACATTTGGCTTAAAAAGTAACATTCTCTCTAGTCATATTACAGGTGTCACACACATTATTTACTCATCATTTTAAACTTTACTTCTGCATGTTCAAAATTACTTACTATAAATCTTGACTTCCTAACAGTTGCACATTTCAAGTTTATTTAAACAATAGTTCTTGGTAAAATAATCATTACAAAGGATAAAAGTACTTTTTGTAACACTGTAGCATGGCTGACCCTCTAGGATCTGTTTAAGGATTCTGATTAGTTTTATTACACATGCCTCCTACTTTGCCCTCATTCCTAATATTCGCTGTTCTAACATTGGGAATATGCATGGCTTTCGCTCCAAGAAGCTTTCAATCTACTAAAAAGCGTAGCTCTTTGGTAGCAAAAATTGTGGCTGAGTCACTAGCATCCAATCCCGCCCAGATCCTGCCTCAGCCAAGCCTTAGTATCTTGGACAAACACACTGAGTGCGTGATCTCAATAAATCCCTCATCGCCTATATTAAGCTTGTTCACCCACATCACATTTTACAGAACATATTACAGTTGATCATATGGTTTCTCACACAATCATGACAAAAATGTCTGCATTACAGTCAAAGAAATTCCTTAAAATGTGCCTCTTACTAAATATTCTCCTCCTGAAATTGGAAAAAACATGGTTTTAAATGCACGTACCAGTTCCAACTCATGGTTCTTAATTCTTCATCTACCTTAAACACCTATAACCATTAAAGTAGGGGGGATATATTACTCCCCATAAACTTACTTTTTGTCTGAGCAGCAATGCTTAACAAAGGTCCTGCTTTAATGAAGCACAGAAAACAAAGGGGAGCCTGGTGAGCGGCGGACTGGAGGAGGAAGGGAGCAAGGCATCTAGACTCAGGGTTAACTACCCTGGGATTCCGTGAGGCCCGTGATTCTGCATTTCTCACAAACTCCCAGAGGAGCTGACGCTGCAGGTCTGGGAACCACACTTTTGCTCAGCGAGGGTTTACACGACTTTACCTGTTAACGCGCCGAGAGACAAGGTGCAGCCCAGGCCGTGCACAACACAGCTGCAGTCCAGGAGGGCGCGGGCGAGGCGGCCCGAGTTCTCAGACCAGGCGGCGGCGGCGGCAGCGGCAGGCTCCGGACACAGCTGGCACTGGAAGTCGCGAGGCTCTGGAGCAGCCCAGGGAGGGCGGAGAGGCCAGCACTACGCAGGAGAGCGGGGACAGCGCCTTTAGACCCCGGGACAGGAGTATTGGACCACGAAGGACGCCGACAGGCAAAACGCCCACCTCACAGGGACTCGGTCAAACACGCTGCCAGCCGGAAGACACGCACTTCTGCTTCCGGTTTCTGGGCGCTGGGTGCTGAAAGGAACCCCTGGTGGCGTAGTGGTTAAGATCTACGGCTGCTAACCGTAAAGGTCGGCGGTTTGAGTCCACCAGGTGCTCCTTGGAAGCCGTATAGGGCAGTTCTACTCTGTCCTATAAGGTCGCTATGAGGCGGAATCGACTGGACAGCAACGGGTTTGGTTTTTTTCCCCCAGGTTCCGAAGGAGAGGGATTCCGTGCACAGACCCAGAGAGCTCCACCGAGTGACAGTGGGGTTCGATGGCTTCGCCTTGGTCTTGTGATCTGTCCACTGCTGTCTGTATTTCCTCTGTAGAGAAAAGCCTAGTTTTTCTGAAATGCGTATAGAAGCTGATAGGCAGATTTCAGTAGTAAAAGATTTCTAATACGCTTCGGGGAGCAGAGAAAGTTGGTATTTGCATATTTGGCCATTTGAAAAAAATTTTACCATGTTCTTTAGAGAAATAATTTGTTTACTCCTCATAAATATTTGCCCATCTTTAGAATCGTGGAAGTGTGAGGTGTTGGCCTCTGTTTCAAAGTTTGTCTTCTCTTGTATAGCGCGTGTCTTTACGCAGGAGCAGGGCAACGACTGTGCAAACGCAGTCAGATCTCTCCAAGAGCTGAGGAACTTGGGAGAGACGTTTTCCAGGGCAAGAGACAGGCAGATACCAGTCGTTGTGAGGAACAGTATGTAAACGGTGAAGTGCTTTTAAAAATGACAATTATAAACAGCTTTTGCTATTTTTTATCAGGCATAACCCATATAGTAAATTGCATAAAGTGAACTAATCTTAAATGTACAATGCGATGAATTTTTACATATGTATATACACTCATAAAACCACCTCTGAGATCCCCAATTGATAATATCACTTCCCCAAGTGATATTGTCCTTGGGAGTAACCAGTGTTCTCTTATCCCCAGAGACAGGTTTTGCATGTTCTTGGTCTTCATGTAATTGGAAGCATATTGCATGAACTCTGTGGTGTCTGACTTCATCTACTCAACAAGTGAGATTTTATCTATGTGGTTACATGTTATAGGTATTTGTTCTTGTTTGCCACTATGTAGTATTACATTGTATAAATATACCAATATTTTAAAAATTAATCACTTTTTAAGGTTTGTATTATAACCTTAACAATTATAACCTGTTATGCGCACACACACACGTATATATGACAGCTGAATGATTAATGAGCACTTGGAAATAACGTGTTTCTGCTGTTGTTGGGTGGAGTGTTCAATGAATGTCAATTAGGTCAACTTGGCTGATGGTAGTGTTCAGGTCTTCTATATGCTTGCTGAGTTCCACGTCCTTGTGATGTTTCTCCTATTTCATCTTTCAGCTCTGTTATTTTTCCTTCATATATGTTGAAGCTCTGCTGATAAGAGTATGCACATTTTGGATTATTATATATTCTAATTCAATTCATGCTTTTATCATTATGTTGTTGTTAGGTGCCGTCCAGTAGGTTCTGACTCATAGCAACCCTGTAAAGAAGAACATTGTTATGCTTGAGCTCATTGTTGCAGCCACTGTGTCAATGAGTCTCGTTGAGGGTCTTCCTTTTATTGGCTGACTTTCCACTTTACCAAGCATAAGGTCCTTTTCCAGAGACTGGTCCCTCCTGATAACATGTCCAAAGTACGTAAGATGAAGTCTCACCATCCTTGCTTCCAAGGAGCATTCTGGCTGTACTTCTTCCGAGACAGATATGTTCATTCTTCTGGCATTCCATGGTATATTTGATATAGTCAATGAAAAGGACCACAAAAAGACCGATATCCTAGGCATTAGAGAGCTGAAATGGACTGGTATTGGCCATTTTGAATTGGACAATCATATGGTCTACTATGTCTGGAATAACAAATTGAAGAGGAGTGGTGTCACATTCATTGGCAAAAAGAACATTTCAAGGTCTATCCTGAAGTACAGTGCTGTCAGCGATATGATAATATCCATATGCCTACAAGGAAGATCTGTTCATACAACTATTATTTAAACTCATGCACCAACAGCTAATGTCAAAGATGAGGACACTGAAGATTTTTACCAAATTCTGCAATCTGAAACTGATCAACTGTGCAGTCAAGATGCTTTGATAATTGCTGGTGACTGGAATGCAAAACTAGGAAACGAAGCATCAGAATTTGGAAAATATGACCTTGGTAATAGACATGACACTGGAGATGGCATGATAAAATTTTGCAAGACCAAAACTTATTTATTGCAAATACCTTTTTTCAACAACATAAATGGCGACTATACACATGGACCTCACTGGGGTGGAATACACAAGAATAATATTGACTACATCTGTGGAAAGAGATAATGGAGAAGCTGAATATCATCAGTCAGACAAAGGGCATGGTCTGACTGCGGAACAGATCATCAATTGCTTGTATGCAAGTTTAAGTTGAAGCTGAAGAAAATTAAAACAAGTCCACGAGACACAAAGTTAGACCCTGAGTATATCCCCCCTGAACTCAGAGACCATCTCAAAAATAGATCTGACCAATTGAACACTAATGACCAAAGACCAGATGAGTTGTGGAATGACATCAAGGACATCATACATAAAGCAAAAGGTCATTAAAAAGACAGGAAAGAAAGAAAATATCAAAATGGATGTCAAAAGAGACTATGAAACTTATTCTTGAACATCGAGTAGCTAAAGCAAATAGAAAAAATGGTAAAGTAAAAGAGCTAAACAGAAGATTTCAAAGGGCAGCTGGACGAGACAAAGTAAAATATTGTAATGAAATGTGCAAAGACCTGGAGTTAGAAAACCAAAAGAGAAGAACGCGCTCGGCATTTCTAAAGCTTAAAGAACTGAAGGAAAAGTTTGAGCCTCGACTAGCAATATTGAAGGGTTCTACAGGGAAAATACTGAATGACGCAGCAAACATCAAAATAAGGTAAAAGGAATACACACAGTCACTGTACCAAAAAGAATTGGTCGACGTTCAACCATTTCAGCAGGTACCATATGATCAAAAACTGATGGTACTGAAGGAAGATGTCCAAGCTGCACTGAAGGGAATGGTGAAAACAAGGCTCCAGGAACTGACGGAATACCAATTCAGCTGTTTTCAACAACCGGATGCAGCACCAGAAGTGCTCACTCCTCTATGTCAAGAAATTTAGAAGACAGTTTCCTGGCCAACTGACTAGAAGAGATCTGTATTTGTGCCCATTCCAACGAAAGGTGATCCAACAGAATTCAGAAATTATCAAAAAATATCATTAATAGACCACCAGGTCCTTCTTCCTAGTCTGTCTTTGTCTGGAAGCTGAGCTGAAACCTGTCCGCCATGGGTGACCTGGCTGGTATTTGAATACCAGTGGTATAGCTTCCAGTATCACAGCAACATGCAAACCCCCACAGTACGACAAACTGACAGACGCATGAAGGATTAATATCACATGCAAGTAAAATTTTGCTGAAGATCATTGAACAGCAGCTGCAACAGTACATTGACAAAGAACTGCCAGAAGTTCAAGCCAGATTTAGAAGAGGACATGGAATGAGGGCTATCATTGCTGATGTCAGATGGATCTTGGCTGAAAGCAGAGAATACCAGAGAGATGTTTACCTATGTTTTCTTGACTACGTAAAGGCATTCGACTGTTTTGATTACAACAAATTATGGATAACATTGCAAAGAATGGGAATTCCAGTACACTTAATTGTGCTAATGTGGAACCTGTATATAGACCAAGAGGCAGTTGTTTGGACAGAACAAGGGGATACTGTGTGGTTGAAAGACAGAAAAGGTATGCGTCAGGATTATATCCTTTCACCATAGCTATTCAACGTGTATGCTGAGCAAATAATCTGAATAGCTGGACTATATGAAGAAGAACATGGCATCAGGGTTGGAGGAAGATGCATTAACAACCTGCATTATGCAGATGACACAACTTTGCTTGCTGAAAATGAAAAGAACTTGAAGCACTTACTGATGAAGATCAAAGACTACAGCCTTCAATATGGATTATCTGTCAACATGAAGAAAACAAAAATCCTTACAACTGGACCAATAAGCAACATCATGATAAACATAGAAAATATTGAAGTTGTCAAGACCAGGTAGCCAGGAAATGCAAGCCACTCATGCATGTGAAAGCTGGACAACAAATAAGAGCAAAGAAGAACTGATGGCTTTTAATTATGGTGTTGGTGAAGAATATTGAATATACCATGGACTGCCTGAAGAACGAACAAATCTGTCTTAGAAGAAGTAAAGCCAGAATGCTCCTTAGAAGAAAGGATGGTGAGACTTTGTCTCACATAATTTGGACATGTTATCAGGAGGGACTAGTCCCTGGAGAAGGACATAATGCTTGGTAAAGTGGAAGGTCAGTGAAAAAGAGGAAGACCTTCAATGAGATGGATTGACACAGTGGCTGCAACAATGGACTGAAGCATAGCAAAGATTGTGAGGATGTCACAGGACCAGGAGCGTTTCATTCCAGTTTGACTCCATGGCACCTAACAACAACAATAGTAAAAGCCTAGATTGCCTTGCAGAGACTGTAGGTGGAATTATGGACATCAAAGACAATTCTGGTGAGGGCTCAGAAGTAAGTCAGGAGAGCTTCACTTCCAGCAAGTAAGGTTGGGTCATCTGCATAACGCAGGTTGTTAATGAGTCTTCCTTCAATCCTGATACCCCGTTGTTCTTCTTCATATAGTGCAGCTTCTCGGATTATTCGCTCAGCATACAGATTGAATAAATATAGTGAAAGGATACAACGATGACACACACCTTTCCTGAATTTAAAGCAGGCAGGATCCCCTTGTTCTGTTCGAATGACTGCCTCTTGATCTATGTACAGTTTTCTCATGAATACAATTAAGTGTTCTGGAGTTTCCATTCTTTGCAATGTCATCTATAATTCGTTATGACCCACACAGTCGAATGCCTTTGCATAGTTGATAAAACACAGGTAAACATCTCTCTGGTATACCTGCTTTCAGCCAGGATCCATCTGACATCAGCAATGATATCCCTGGTTTCACATCCTCTTCTGAATCCAGCTTGAATTTCTGGCAGTTCCCTGTTGATACACTGCTGCAGCCACTTTTGAATGATTTGCAGCAATGATCTTTTACTTGCATGTGTTATTAACGATACTGTTCGATAATTTCTGCATTCTGTTGGATCACCTTTCTTTGGAATGGGCACAAATATGGATCTCTTCCAGTCGGTTGACCAGGTAGCTGTCTTCCAAATTTCTTGGCATAGACAAGTAAGCACTTCCAGCACTGCATCCATTTGTTGAAACATCTCAATTGGTATTCCGTCAATTCCTGGAGCCTTGTTTTTTGCCAGTGTCATTAGTGCAGCTTGGACTTCTTCCTTCAATACCATCAGTTCTTGATCATATGGTACCTCCTGAAATGATTGAGCATAGACCAATTCTTTTTAGTACCGTGACTTTGTGTATTCCTTCCATCTTCTTTTGATGCCTCCTGCATCATTTAGGATTTTGCCCATAGAATCCTTTAGTATTGCAACTGGAGGCTTGAATTTTTTTCTTCAGTTCTTTCAGCTTGAAAAATGCTGAGTGTGTTCTTCCCTTTTGGTTTTCTAACTCCAGGCCTTTTCACATGTCATTATAATACTTTACTTTGTCTTCTCGAGCCACCCTTTGACATCTTCTGTTTAGCTCTTTTACTTCATCATAACTTAGACATTTGTTTTAGCTACTCGATATTCAAGAGCAAATTTCAGAGTCCCTTCTGACATTCATTTTGGTCTTTTCTTTCTTTCCTGTCTTATTATACATATTTATACTCTACAACAATTTGAGACCATTCATCAGGCCTTTCTATTTCTGTCTTCAAGGAAGGCACCTCATAATTATTGCCCCCAATTTCCTAGCACTTTTTAATTGCAAGATTCACCAGAATGGATGTTTCTAAAAAGAGTCTGTCCTAACTGATGACAAGACTAATAAACTCAAATCATACTGCTGAAAATACTTATCACATCAAACATGGTTCTTAGCACAAAACAAGAATAATAAATTTATGCAAAATTAAAAAAATTAAGATATAGTAGTATAGGTTCTTATATTTTCCAGATTTTTTTTATGTTTTACATCCCAGTGCATAACAGTTAGGCCCTTGACTGCTAATCAAATGGTTGGCGGTTCAAATTTACCCAGTGGCTCTGTGGGAGAATGATTGCTGATCTGCTTGCATAAATTTTGCAGCCTTGGAAACCCTATGTGACAGTTCTGCTCTGTCACAGGGGGTCACTAGGGGTCGAGAGTCGACTTGATGGCAGTTAACAACAACGTTCCTCAAAATGCAAGAGATTTGATGCTTTGTATTTATTATTGTGAGGTTAAGAAAACCACAAATTTTCCTCTAAAGCCTTGGGTCTCCTCCATTTTGACAAAGAGGGTTGAAGATGAGTCAGTCTTAAAAATTAAATTCCACATTCTCCACTTCTGTACCAAGATAGACAGAGAGGAAGAAAGTGATCGGTTTAAACTTAAAATGTAAGGTCGAAATTGAAATGAAAAATGGACTATAAATAGTATTTGAAAGAGCCTTCACAAAGGTATTTTTTGGTAATAGAACTCCTCTGTATGGTTATAATCTTGGTGTTTACATGACAGTAAGCATTTGTCAAAACCACAAAATATACATTACAAAGAGTGGACTATGGTATACGCAATTTTGTAAAAATCATCCAGGATATTTGTGTATCCCAGAGTGGAAAGCAAACTGTGATAAAAGAATCTGACTCTATTACATATATATAGCATAACCTCCCTGACAGTGGTGTGGAAAAAAGGGGCTAACCTAAAGAACTTTGGAGACCGTAATTTTCTGGAAACTGTAAGGCTAAATACAAGAAAAACTGCAGAGAAATACTGCTTTAGTTGGTACATTTGTTTTTCAGAGCAGTATTGTTTAGCAAATGTGAAATTACATGTGTACCAGGGTTGAACAAATACATAGACAAATTGCACATAATGGAAACCAACCTCCACACTGTCAGACAAAGACCATTTAATTAGTAAGGGGTGAGGAGGTGAGAATGACAATCAGCAGAGGTGATGAAGGACATTGCAAAATGATAAAAGGGAAATTCAACAAGAAGACATGACAATCTGAAATGTGTATATACCTAACAACAGAACTTCAATATATATGAAGGAAAAATGGAAGGTGAAATAGAAAAAAAAAAAAAAAAAAATCACAAGGATGTGGAAGTCAGAAAAGATATGGAAGACCTGAACAAAACCATCAACTATCCTGACCTAATTAACATTTATTGAAAACTCCACCCAACAACAGCAGAAGACACATTGTTTCTAAGTGATCATTAAATACTCAGCAAGATAGACCACATGCTGGTTATAATACAAACATTAACAACAGAATAAAATGAATAAATAAGAAACGTTGTTGTATTGGAATAAATCCATATGAATAAACCACAGCGACAAAAAAGAACAAATTACTGCTATATGCAACAACATAGGTAAAATGTGACATTATGTTGACTAGATGAAATCAGACAGAATACACTTCATACAGTATGATTCCGATTATATGAAGTCCAAGAATAGACAAATCTTGTCTCTAGCAGTAATAGTCAGAACACTGGTTACTCCTGGAGTGTACATCAGCTAGGAAAAGGGCACCAGGGAATCTTCTTGTGTGCTGGAAAATTTCCATAACTTGATGTCAGAAGAGGTTATATGAGTGTATATCCAGATCTAAAAATTGATGGCGTTGTACTCTCAAGATTAGTATACATTATGCACTTTATTATGTCTGTGTGCCTTAGAAAAAAGTAAAAATTGTTTATAATTGTCATTTTTAAAGGTACTTCACCTTTTACCTACTGTCCCCCAGAACAACTGGTATCGTCCTGCCTCTCATCCTGGAAAATGCCTCTCTGAAAGGTTCTCAGCTCTTGGAGAGATCAGACTGGGTTTGCAGAGTCGGTATCCCGCTCCTAGGAAAAGATACTTGATGTGCAAGAGAAGACAGACCATGAAACAGAAGCCAAAGTAGACACGTTTAACAATTCTAAACATGGGCAAATTTATATGAGCAGTAACCAAATTATTTCTCTAAAGGACATGGTAAAAATTTATTTTCAAACGGCCAAGTATTCAAATACATCTTCCTTTGCTCCCCAAGGGTATCAGAAATCTTTGCCTACTGAAATCTGTCTTTAAGGTACACATTTCAGAAAACCTAGGCTTTACAGAGGAAATAAAGAGCGGTGGACAGACATCCAAGCCCAAGGCAAAGGCATTAAACTCCACGGTCACTAGGCGGAGCCCTCCGGGTCCGCGCAGGAAACCCCTCCCCGTTGGCACCAAAAGCGCCAGAAACCGGAAGCGGAAGTGCTAGGCTTAGGGCGGGCAGTCTTGTTTGGTCGCCCGCCAGCTCTGACGTGAGGTGGGTTTTGCATTTGTCTATATCCCGCGTGCTCCAGTAGCAGGTACACCCCACGGGGCTTAGGGCTCTGCTCCCGCTCTCTTGCTCACTCCTGGCTTCTGCGCCTTCCGAGAGCCGCGGGACTTCCTGTAGCCGGGCTGTGCCGGGGCCTCCAGCCGCCGCTTTCCAGCCGCCTCCTTGGATATCCCGGCCCCGGGGCGCCGCTGCTTTCTGAACTACCGGGGTTGGGAAGCCGGGTAGGTAGGTGGCGCTGTGTCTCTCGGGGGATTAACAGGTAAAATCGTGGGAATCCCGCTGAGCAAAGTGTGGTTTTCAGATCAGCAGCGTCAGCTTCCCCTGGGAATTTGTGAGCAATGCAGAGTCGGGAAGCTCTTGGACGCTCAGGGTAGTTGGCCTGAGTCTAAATGCCCTGCTCCCACCCTGTCCATTGCGCCGCTCAAAACGCTCCCGTTGTACTTCATCAGGCAGCACTTTTTTTGACTGTTGCTGTTCATACAAAAAGTAAGATTGTGGTGAGGAATATATCCTCCCCGACTTTGGTGGTTGTAGGTATTTAAGATAGATGAAGAATTTAGAAGCATGAATTGGAAATGACTAGGTGGATTTAGGACCATACAAACAAGCAAACAAAAAAACGCGTTGCCCTCAAGTCGATTCTGATTCATAGCCACCCTATATGACAGAGTAGAACTGCCCCGTAGGGTTTCCAAGCCTGTAATCTTTACAGAAGCAGGCTGCCACGTGTTTCTCTCATAGCTATCCCAAATTTATCCCAAATTCAGGAGGAAAATACAGGAACTTTTCCTGGAATTTCTTTGGCTGTACGGCAGAATTTTTGTCATGACTGTGTGAGAAACAATATGACCAATCCTAGTTGGTCTGTAGGTAAATGTGATGTGGCTGAACAAGCCTAATATAGGCAATGAGGGGCTTATCGAGATCGCACACCCATGGTTTGTCTAAGATCTTAAAGCTTGGCTGAGACAGGATCTGTGCCGGATTGGATGCTGGTGATTCAACCACAATTTTTGCTACTAAAGAACTGTGCTTAATAGGTTGAAGACTTCTTGAAACAAAAGCTATTCATATTCCCAATGTCAGAACAACGAATATTAGGAATGAGGGCAAAATAGGAGGCATGTGTACTGAAGAGGAGCCCTGGTAGTGCAGTGGTTTAGCACTCGGCTGCTAACCGCTTTGACCCCAAAACTAATCTAAATACTTGAATAGATCCTTGAGGGTCAGCCACACTACAGTGTTGCAAAAAGTACCTCATCCTTTATAATAATTATTTTACATAGAACTCTTGCATAAGTAAATGTGAAATGCACAACTATTAGAAAGTCATAATTTATAAGAATTTTGAGCATAAAGAGGTAACGCTTAAATTGGTAACATATGGTATCTATAATATGACTAGAAAATATGTTTCTTTTTAAACCAAATGTAATAATGTAGAATGAAGGTCATACGTGTATATCAAATCTATTGAATGTAAGTGCAAGAAAATGATATTATTGTACATAGGAAAAATACGTAGAGACATTAAACAGTCGAGTAGGGAGTCCCTGGGTGTCTCAAAAGGTTCAGATTACTAGTTGAAAGGTCGTCAGTTCAAACCCACCCAGATGTGCCCTGGAACACAAGCCTGGTGATCTACTACCAAAAGGCTGCAGCCTTGAAAACCCTGTGGAGGATTTCTACTCTGCACACGCGTGGTTGCCATCAGCTGAAATCAACTCGCGGGCAGCTGACACCAAAGAGTCAAGGAGCAGCTGCATATATCATTTCAAAAGTATAAAGTGTCTCAATTTAAGTGTCCTGTTTGAGAAATCGTTGCCAATTCTAATGTTATTAACGTAATCTCTCTCTCTTTTTTTTTTTTTTTTTACTATTTAGAATTACAATTCTTGAGATTTGTTTTTGTAGAAGTAGTCCTTTTTGTTCATATTAAGAACAATGTGATCAAGAGTCAATTACCTTAAAAAGTCCATTTGCACACTGCAGTTCCTAAAATGTGATTTTATTTCTTTAGGTTAGTTCAGCCTCAGGTTGGCATGAAATTTTTGAAATGCCCACTTTCCTCTCCATAGTAGCTAAAGTTCCCTTCTTTTACTTATGCACTGAGTCCAAGAAACTAAGTTGCTTTTTTTTTTTTTAAATGGTTTCATTTCACGCTAATCTTTTTTGTGTGTGTTTGGTAAAATATGTATAACAAAACTTTTTCCTACTTTAGCCATTTTTGCATATACAATTCAGTAACATTAAGTACTTTCACCATGTTGTGCAACCATCACCACTATCAGTTTCCTGGTTTTTCCATCACCCTTAGCAGAACCATTTCCTCTTAAGCATTAACTCCACTTCCTCCCTACATTCAGCCCCTGGTAATCACTAATAAACTTCAGTCTCTATACACTTGGCTGTTGTAGATATTTCATATAAATGGGATTGCACGATATTTGTCCTTTCGTGTCTGACTCTTTTCAGGTAGCATAGTATTTTCAAGGTTCATCCATACTGTAGCATTTATGAAAACTTCATTTCTTTTTATGACTGAATAATATTCTATTGTAGAGATATACTACATTTTGTTTATCCATGCATCTGTTGATAGGAGTTTGGGTTGTTTCCACTTTTTGACTCTTCTGAATAGTACTTTAGTGAACATTGGTATAAAAGTACCTTGTTTTAGTTGTCTGCTGTTGAGTGCCCTCGCATCGGTTTCGACTCATAATGATCCTATAGGATGGAGTAGAACTGCCCCATAGTGTTTCCAAGGAGCAGCTGGTCAATTTGAACTGCCGGCCTTTTGGTTAGCAGCGAAGCTCTTAACCACTGTGCCACCAGGGCTCCTTTAGTTAGCTAGTGTTGCTGTAACTGAAATACCACAAGTGAGTGGCCTTAACAAACATATTTATTTTCTCACAGTTTAGGAGACTAGAAGTTCGAATTCAAGGTGCCAGCTCTAGGGGAAGGCTTTCTCTCTGCATGCTCTGGTGGAAGGTGCTTATCTCTTGAACTTCTGCCACTGGGTGATCTTCATGTGGCTTGGCAGCTGTCTTCCCCCATCTTTGCTTTCTAGCTTGCTTGTTTAATCTCTTTTGTATCTCAAAAGAAATTGACTCAAGACACACCCTATACTAATCCTGCCTCATTCACGTAACTAAGACAACCCATTCCCAAATGGGACTATAACCTAGGCATAGAGGCTAGGATTTACAACACGTATTTGGGAAGGGGCACAATTCAATCCATAACATTCTACCCTTTGGCCCCCCAAAATTCATGTCCTTGCAACATGCAAAACACATGCACCCCATCACATCATCCCAAAAGTCTTCAATCAATTCCAAGACCAAAATCTCATCTTCTGAATCATCTAAATTCAGATGTGATTGAGACTTTAGGCGTATTCCATCCTGGGGCAAAATTCTTCATCTGTGAATCTGAGAAATCTAGACTACTGGTTATCTATTTCAAAAGTACAATGGTGGAACAGGCACAAGGTAGACATTTCCATTAGAAATGGGAGAAATTGAGGGGAAAGAAGGGATAATGGGCACCAAGCAAGTCCAAAACCCAGCAGAACAATTTACATTAGCTCTCAAGGCTTGAAAATAATCCTCTGTTATTTAGGACCATCTGGACAGTGTCCCTGTCTTCCAGACTCTTGAGTGTTCGCTGTGCTGTCTGGATTCTAGGTAGAAACCCCTAGTCCTTCAGATTCAGCTGCACCTTCCAGGCTCACTGAGATGGCAACTTTGGTCCCTCTGCTTTGGGCGTTCCCATTCTCCTAGTCCATCTGAGTGGCAACCCCGCCCCCCCAGCCCCAGTAGGCCTTGTTCTTCTGCCCTTTGGGCATGGCAGCCCTGTCCCCTCAACTTTGGGCAGCGGCCCCATCCTCTGGAACCGAGTTGGTGAAGATCTGACTCTTATAAACCTAGGAGGCTGTGACTCCACCCTTTGAAACTGAGGCAGCCCTGCTTCCCGTGCTCCTTCCAACAGGTCTACTGATCTTTGAATTGCTCCAGGGATGTCCTTTTCTTTTCTTGGAGGACAACAGATGTAGCTCCTTTGGTCAGTTACCTGCCTGTAGAATTCTAAGAGGCAGTGTTCTTTCATTCATTCTCTGTCCCCTTCAGTCTTAGCTGATGGGTTTTCTGCTTTGGTAGGTGGTTAGATCCATTAGTCACTGGTTTAACCTCTTTTACAAAAGATTGTGTAGTCACATTGTTGGTGAAAATTCTAGGATGAATGTCCTTAGTTTGTACAACCGAATCCTCCAAATCTTTACATTTTGTTTTAATTTTGCACAGTTCATTTTTAAGTCTATCTCTTTCCTCTTACATTTTACCCTAAGTGGCAAGGAGATACCACGCTGCCCCTTTAAGATCTCGCTTAGAAATCTTTTCAGCTGAATATCCAAGTTCATCACTTACAAGTTCTAACTTCCACCAAGCATTTGAACATAATTCAGACAAGTTCTTTGTCACTGCATAAAAACCATCGCCCTTTTTCCATTGACCAATCAGATAGTCATCATTCTCTGTTAAAACCTCACCAGAAGCACATTTAATGTCCGCATTTCTAGCAACATTCTATTGCTGGTGCCATATGTATTCTCTAAAAGTGATAGAGACTTTTCTGTATAGCTCTCCTCACTTCCTTCTGAGCCCTTACCAGAATTGCCTTCGACATCAGTAATTCTGCCAACAGTCTCTTTGGGGCAATCTAGGCTTTTACTATTAGGCACATTAAAAGTCTTCCAGCCTCTACCCATCACCCAATTCTAAAACCACTTCCATGTTTTAGGTATTTGTTAGAGCAGCACCCACCCCACTTTCTCTCCTCTTGTCTCTACCTCATCCTAAGAACGCCTCAAGGATTGTTCCCAGAAAATACCTGGTAGGGCATTAGCTGATTATTCCTTCTCCAAAGAATATTTACAGTTTAGTTGAGATCTTGGGAAGAATGGAGTATCTTTACCCCTTAGGGTATGTATCTCTATGGGTGAAATTGAGGCCCAGTGAAATGCCGGTGGGAGAATTGTTTTGGGTGGGATCAGGCCTTCTGGGGGCCCCATGTCATGAGGCACACTGCATTTTTTAAAAACTTTCAATGATGTGAAGATTTTCCTGCCTTTCAGCCTTTGCACCAGGTATTTCCTCTGATTAGAGGAAAACTTTGTAACCATAAACCCATTGCCGTCAAGTCAATTTTGGCTCATAGCGACCCTATAGGACAGAGTAGAACTGACCCATAGGGTTTCCAAGGAGTGGCTGATAGATTCGAACTGCCAACCTTTTGGCTAGTAGACAACCACTTGTGCCACCAGGGCTCCTTGGTAACCATAGGAATCTGATAATCCCTACAATCCAGGTCTCACTTGACTGTCACCTTCTCAGAGAGGGTCCCTCCTGCCAGTTTAGGTTGACCTTAATCACTTAAGTACAAACAAATTGAATGTTACCTTCACTTTTATAAGCTCTATATGCTATGTGACAGACTTCCAGCAAACAAAAAGCTGTGAAGCTTTGCACTGTGGTCATGGCAGCTTTCGCATGCTTTATGATATATTGGTTGCTTAGGTTTCTGGTGAGGCCACTAGAGCTATAGTGTTCACTAGCTAGTTGTGGCTATTTTTTAAAAGAAAAAATTGAGATAGATTGACACAGTGGCTGCAACAACGAGCTGAAGCATAACAATGTGAGGATGGTGCAGGACAGGGCAGTGTTTCGTTCTGTTGTATGTAGGGTCACTATGAGTCGGAACTGACCTGACGGCACCTAACAACAGCAACAAAAGAAAAAATTGAGTTCCTTGGTTGCAGTAGTTACATTTTAAGTGCTAAATAGCCACATGGAGCTAGCGGCTAACATATTGGGCTGTGCAGAAACAGAACATGTCTGTCTTCACAGAAAATTTAATAGGATAGTGCTGCTCAAGAGAATATACAACAGGTAATAATCTGTATGTGTCCTCAATGATCAGTGTCATAGACTAAAAGGAACAAGAAAACAAAATACAGAGGCCTGCCCATAGATTTACAGTCTAGTATGGAAGACAGTTTTAAATAATGAAAAAAGCAGGGATATTTAATAGCATCTGATAAAAGGACCTAACCCGAGAGTCAGGTTAGACAGCAAATTATTTAAGTGAAGATTCAAAAAATCGGTTAGATTTGGCTACATACATGGTAGAGCAGGGCTGATAATGTGTGAGATGGATGGGAATGGAAAGAGTATTTCAGTTGGGAAAAACGAGTGTGTAAATCCCTGAGGGAGCAGAGAACTCAGTGTCATCCATTCCTTAATGAAAGTCAGAGGTGATTGAAGCAGAGAAAACAAACTGTGGGTTGGGGGCTGTGAGCCACATGGGAGGAGGCAATGGCAGCAGGTCGTTTACAACCATGCTGACTACCCTGGGTTTTCTGAAGGCCAGTGAACAGCCACTGATGGGCATTCAGCAGAGATTGGTGAGAGTGTATTTGAGATTTAAAACAGAACACTCCAGTTCCCATGCTGCAAATAGATTTGGAAATGTCAACCATGAATGAATGATATCAGGCAGGAGCTTGTTACAAACAAAGTAAGAAGGAATGTGAGGAGGCTTAGACATGGAGATTTGTTGTGGATCAGGAAAGTAGTGGATGATACTGTGTAGATATTGATGGTTCAAAGGGCATCTGTCAGAATGCTTTGGGGGTAGTGTCTGACTTCCTCTAACACAAAGGGGAGGAAGGAGAATTAAGATCCACAGTCCAAGGCTGATCTTATGAGGTGGAGGTCAGACATGCCTCCTCTCTCTGCCACCTTTAGCAATTCTGGCATCAACCGTCCCTCTCATGGCACTCTCTACTTCTCACCTGGGTTCAGTAATTCATTGCAGTGGCCACACAGAACTTAGGTGCCAATAAGTGCCTGGAGGCACCCTACTCCACTAGCAAGTCCCTAGTCCAAAGACACTCAGCTTTCTCCCTCTGTGGGCCAGGAAGCCCACTACTCTGTCTCCTACTGTTGTTTTTCTGCCACTGCTTCTTGATCTTTCTCTGCCTCTATCTCCTGGTTTCAGGTGCTTCTCAGCACAGGGATCCCGGGACCAAAGGACACGCTCTCCGTTCCTGGCTGTTCTTCCTTGGTGGTGGTAGGATCCTCTCTGTGCTGTGGAATTGACTCTTAAGGCAAAACTGACCGATCCCCTTGGTGGGCCACAATTGCCTTATTTATGCAGTCCCACCCAATCACTTGAGTGGGAGTTACAAGACCATGGCTAGAAAAGCCACACAAAAGCAGTTGATTGAACCATAGCATCTCAGTTAATTGAATGCTCATTCCTTGACTTACAGGCTGTAGAGCAGTGAATCCTTCTCAAACTTTATCTGGTTAATATGGAGATCTTGTTAAAATGCACATTTTGATCCAGCAGGTCTGTGATGGACTTGAGATTCTACATACTGAACAAGCTGAAAATAAGTAGTATAGAAATTAGGATATGAGCTAAAATTAGAGAGTGCTTTTAGAAAAATTAGTAAAAGGGAGGAAAATGCTCAAAGCAGAAACCCTGGTATAAAGTCTGTGCGTGTGATAGAACTCTTGCACTGAGACCAAGAAATTAAAGAGTAGTATGTGGGTGAAAACAAATGGGAACAGAGTCTGGAGACTTCTCCTTAGAGAAGACTTAATGATTTTCTGATTTACTGGTTTGATGGATTATCATAAGCTTGAAAGAGAAAGTGTCGGGGAATCTTAACATATTTCTGGACAGCTTGTGGAGTGCTGCTGACGTGTCCTGAGAGCAAAGGAAAAAAAAAAAAACCCCAAGGGGAAGAAAAATGTTAATTGTAATATCAACAGGAAAAATTGTTGTTAGGTGCCTTCCAGTTGGCTCCAACTCTCAGTGACCCTATATACAATAGAGTGAAACACTGCCCGGTCCTTTACCATCCTCACAATCGTAGCTATGTTTGAGGCCATTGTTGCAGCCACTGTGTCAATCCATCTCGTTAAGGGTCTCCCTCTTTTTGCTGACCCTCTACCAAGCATGATGTCCTTTTCCAGGGCCTGGTGTCTGCTGATAACATGAAGTCTCGCCATCCTTGCTTCCAAGGAACATTCTGGCTGTACTTCTTTCAAGACAGATGTGTTTGTTCTGGTCATAGTTCATGGTATATTCAGTGTTCTTCGCCAACATCATAATTCAAACTCTCAATTCTTCAGTCTTCCTTATTCGTTGTCTAGCTTTCGCATGTATATGAGGCGATTGAAAATACCATGATTTGGGCCAGGTGCACCTTAGTCCTCAAAGTGACATCTTTGCTTTTCAACACTTTAAAGAGGACTTTTGCAGCAAATTTGCCCAATGCAATATGTAGTTTGATTTTTTTTTAAATTTTTATTGTGCTTTGGATGAAAGTTTAGAGCTCACGTTAATTTCTCGTTGAAAAATTTATACACATATTTTGTGACATTAGGTAACAATCCTCACAGCGTGACAGCATACTCTTCCTTTCTACCCTGGGTTTCCTGCCTGTGTCCATTTGTCCAGTTCCTGTCCCCTCTTGCTGTCTCATCTTGCTTTTGGACAGGAGTTGCACACTTGGTCTCCTATATTTGATTGAACTAGGAAGCACGTTCCTCACGTATGTTGTTTTTTGTTTTATACGACTGTCTAATCTTTGTCTGAAAAGTGGGCTTTGGGAATGGTTTCAGTTCTGGGTTAGGAGAGTTCCAGGGGCCATAGTCTCGAGGGTTCCTCCAGTCTCTGTCAGACTAGTAAGTCAGGTCTTTTTTCATGAATTTGAATTCTGTACTAAATTTTTCTCCCATTCTTTCTGGGACTTTCTGTTGTGATCCCTGTCAGAGCGGTTGTAGCCAGGTACCATCTATTTCTTCTGGTCTCAGGCTGGTAGAATCTCTGGTTCATGTGGTCCTTTAGTCCTTTGGGCTGATATGTTACTTGTGTCTTTGGTTTTCTTCATTCTCTTTTGCTCTGGATGGAATGTGACCAATAGATGTATCTTAGATAGCCACTGTCAAGCTTTTAAGACCCCAGACGCTACTCACCAATGTGGCATGTAGAACATTTTCTTTAGGAACTGTGTTATGCTAATTGACCTAGGTGTTCTGTGAGATTATGGTCCCCAGCCCCAGCTGCTCGGTCCCTCAAAGTGTTTGGATGTGTCTAGGAAACTTATCAGGGGTGATCAATTCCTGGAGAAGGACATCATAGTTGGTAAAGTAGAAGGTCAGTAAAAGAGAGGAAGGCCTTCAACAAGATGGATTGACACAGTGGGCTCAAGCATAATGATTGTCAGGGTGGTGCAGGACTGGGTGGTGTTTCATTCCGTTGTACATAGGGTCGCTATTAGTCAGGACCAGGTGAACATCACCTAACAACAGGAAACCTTTGTGCTTTTGCATTGGTTCAGCTGTGCTGACTTCCCCTATACTGTGTGTTGTCCTTTGCTTCATCACAGTTGACATTTGTTTACTATCTAGTTAGTGATTTCCCCTTCCTCTCCCTCCCCACCCTCCTAACCATCAACAAATGCTTTTTTCTGTGTGTAAACCTTTTTTTGAGTTCTTATAATAGCGGTCTCATATAATATTTGACGTTTTGTGACTGACTTATTTAACTCAGCATATTGCCCTCCAGATGCATCCATGTTGTGCAGTGTTTCTTGGATTCATCATTATTCTTTATTATTGCATAGTATTCCATTGTGTGTATGTATCATAATTTGTTTATCCATTCATCTGTTGATGGGCATTTAGGTTGTTTTCATATTTTTGCTATTGTGAATAGTGCTGCAGTGAACATGGGTGTGCCTATGTCTATTTGTGTGATGGCTCTTATTTCTCTAGGGTATATTCCTAGGAGTTGGATTGCTGCATCCTGTGGTATTTCTATTCCTAGCTTTTTAAGGAAGCGCCATATCATTGTCCGAAGTGGTTGTACCATTTTACGTTCCCATCAGCAGTGCATAAGAGTTCCAGTCTCCGCACAACCTCTCCAACATTTCGTGTTTTGTGTTTTGGATTAGTACCAGCATTGTCAGAGTGAGAAGGTGTCTCGCTGTAGTTTTGATTTGCATTTCTCTAATGGCTAATGATCATGAGCATTTCTTCGTGTGTCTTTTAGCCGCCTGAATGTCTTCTTTGGTGAAGTGTCTGTTCATATCCTTTGCCCGTTTTTTAATTGGATTATTTATTGTTTTGTTGTTGATGTGTTACAGTATCTTGTAGATTTTGGAGATTATACCCGTATCGGATGAGTCGTAGCCAAAAATTTTTTCCCAGTCTGTAGATTCTCTTTTTACTCTTTTGGTGAAGTCTTTAGATGAGTATAAGTGTTTAGTTTTTAGGAGCTCCGAGTTAATCTAGTTATTCTTCTGGCGTTTGTGCATTGTTAGTTATGGTCTGTATACTATTAATAGCATGTATTAGGGTCCCTATCATTGTCTCTACTTTTTCTTTCATGATTTTTATCATTTTAGGTTTTATATTTAGGTCTTCGATCCATTTTAAGTTAGTTTTTGTGTATGGTGTGACGTATGAGTATTTTTTTTTTTTTACATACGTACATGGAGTTATGCCAGCACCATTTGTTAAAGAGACTATTTTTTCCTCATTTAATGGACTTTGACCCTTTGTCAAACATCAGCTGCTTATAGATGGATAGATTTACGTCTGTGTTCTCAATTCTGTTCCACTGGTTTATGTGTCTGTTGTACCAGTATCAGGCTGTTTTGCCTACTGTGACTGTATAATACGTTCTAAAATCAGGTAGTGTAAGACCTCCCACTTTTTTCTTTTTCAGTAATA
This sequence comes from Trichechus manatus latirostris, assembly GCF_000243295.1. Lineage (NCBI taxonomy): Eukaryota > Metazoa > Chordata > Mammalia > Sirenia > Trichechidae > Trichechus > Trichechus manatus. Next base: position 6,884,014 of record NW_004443993.1, read on the forward strand.
TTACTTATTTGGGGCTTTTTCCCTTTCCATATAAAGTTGGTGATTTGTTTGCCTATCTCTTTAAAGAATGCCGTTGGAATTTGGATTGACATTGCATTGTATCTGTTGATTGCTTTGGGTAGAATTGACATTTTCACAATGTTGAGTTTTCTTATCCATGAGCATGGTATGTTTTTCCACTTATATAGGTGTCTTTGTTTTTTTGGAGTAGTGTTTTGTAGTTTCCTTTGTCTGGGTCTTTTGTGGTCCTGGTTAGATTTATTCCTAAGTACTTTATTTTCTTGAGGGCTGTTGTAAATGTTATTGGTGATTTCCTTTTTTGAAGTTCTCTTGGTGTAGAGAAATCTAACTTTTATATGTTGAGCTTGAATCCTGCTACTTTGCTGAAATCTTCTAGTAGCTTTCTTGTGGATTCTTTGGGGTTTTCTGTGTATAAGATCATCTCATCTGTGAACAGGGATAATTTTACCTCTTACCAGTTTGGATGCCTTTTATTTGTTTATTTTTGTTTTGCTTTGTTTTTTTTGCATTATTGCTGTTATCTAGGACTTCCAACACAATGTTGAATAAGAGTGGTGATAAAGGGCATAGTAGTCTGGTTCCCATTCTCAAGGGAATGCTATAGGCTTTCTTCTTTTAGAATTATGTTGGCTGTTGGCTTTGTATAAATGCCCTTTATTATGTCTAGAAATTTTCCTTCTATTCCCATTTTGCTGACAGTTTTTATCTCAGGAATGGGTGTTGGACTTTGTCAGATGCCTCTTCTGCATCAATTGATAAGATCATGTGGTTCTCTTCTTTAGTTTTATTTATGTGGTGGATTACAGTGATTGATTTTCTAATGTCGAACCAACCTTGCATACCTGGTATGAATCCCGCTTGGTTATGATGTATTATTACTATGATATGCTTGTGAACACTATTGGCTAGACTTTTTGCATCTATGTTCACGAGGGATGTTGGTCTGTAGTTTTCTTTTTTTGTGGTGTCTTTGCTTGGCTTTGGTATCAGGGTTATACTGGCTTCATAGAATGAGTTCAGGAGTATTCCTTCCTTTTCTATGCTCTGAAATATCTTGAGTGGTATTGGTGTTAGCGCTTATCTTAAATTTTGGTAGAATTCTCCAGTGAAGCCGTCTGAGCTAGGGCTTTTTTTTATTATTTTTATTTTTGTAATTAAATGAAGTTTACATTTCAAGTTAGTCTCCCATACAGAACTTTTTATCATACCCCAACCGCTCACCCCATTCTGTGACAGCACAGTCCTCCCCTCTGCCCTGATTTCCCATGAACATTCAACCAGCTCCTAACTCTGCCTTCCCATCTCACCTCTGGACAGAGCCGCCCCTTTGGTCTCTTGTATCTGCTTGACTAAGAGGCACATTCTTCACAAGTATCACTTTATGTCCCACAGTCCAGTCCAATCCCTGTCTGAAGAGTTGGCCTTGGAAATTGTTTTAGTTCTGGGCTGATAGAGAGACCAGGGGCCATGCTTCCAGGGTGCTTCCAGTCTCAGTCAGACCATTCAGTCTGGTCTTCTTACTAGAATTTGAGTTCTGCATCCTATCCTTCTACTGCTCCATCAGGGACCCTCTGTTGTGTTCCCTGTCAAGACGTTCATTGGTGGTAGCCAGGCACGATCTAGTTCTTCTGGTCTCAGGCTGATGAAGTCTCTGGTTTATGTGGCCCATTCTGTCACTTGGGCTAATTCTTTGTGTCTTTGGTGTTCTTTACTCCAAGTGGTTGGGACCAATTGATGCATCTTAGATGGCCGCTTGCAAGCTTTTAAGACCCCAGACGCCACTCACCAAAGTAGGATGCAGAA
>NW_004443993.1:6885937-6941258 GCF_000243295.1 Trichechus manatus latirostris
GATTGATAAGATCATGTGGTTCTTGTCTTTTGTTTTATTTATGTGATGGATTATGTTGATTGTTCTTCTAACGTTGAACCATCCCTGCGTACCTGGTATAAATCCCACTTGGTCACGGTGAATTATTTTTTTGATATGTTGCTGAATTCTATTGGCTAAAGTTTTGTTGAGGATTTTTGCGTCAATATTCGTGAGGAATATCGGTCTGTAATTTTTTTTGTGGTGTCTTTACCTGGTTTGGTATCAGGGTTATGCTGGCTTCATAGAATGAGTTTGAGAGTATTCCATCATTTTCTATGCTCTGAAATACCTTTAGTAGAAGTGGTGTTATCTCTTTTCTGAAAGTTTAGTAGAATTCTCCAGTGAAACCATCCGGGCCAGGGCTTTTTTTTGTTGGCAGTTTTTTAATAACTTTTTCAATCACTTCTTTTGTTTGGGTTAATTTAGTTGTTCTACCTCTGTGTTAATTTAGGTAGTGAGTTTCTAGAAATTTGTCCATTTTTTCTAGATTTTCAAATTTGTCGAGTACAGTTTTTCATAGTAATCTGTTATGATTCTTTTAATTTCAGCTGGGTCTGTTGCGATATCACCCATCTCATTTTTTATATGGGTTTTCTGCTTCCTCTCCAGTTTTTCTTTTGTCAGTTTGGCCAATGGTTTATCAATTTTGTTGATCTTTTCAAAGAACCAGCTTTTGGACTTGTTATCTCTTTCAATTGTTTTTGTATTCTCTATTTCATTTAATTCTGCTTTAATTCTTATTATTTCCTTCTTTCTGGCACCTGTGGGCTTCTTTTGCCGTTGTCTATTTGTTCTAGTTGCAGGGTTAATGGTTTGATTATGAGCCTTTCTTCTTTTTGGATGTGTGCATTTATTGCTATAAACTGACCTCTAAGCACTGCTTTTGCTGTGTCCCAAAGGTTCTGGTAGGATGTGTTTTCATTCTCGTTTGATTGTATGAATTTCTTTATTCCATTGTTAGTTTTTTCTATAATCCAGTAGCTTTTGAGCAAGGTGTTGTTCAGTTTCCATGTGTTTGTTTTTTTTTTTTTTTTGCTTGCTTTTTGGGTTGTTGATTTCCATTTTTATGGTCAGAAAAGATACTTTGTAATATTTCAGTGTTTTGGATTTTGTTAGGGCTTGCTTTATGGCCTGATACGTGGTCTATTTTGGAGAATGTTCTGTGTGCGTTGGAAAAGAAAGTATACTTGGCTGCTGTTGGGTGCAGTGTTAGGTATATGTCTATGAGATCGAGTTGGTTGATTGTAGCATTTGGCTCTTCCGTGTCTTTGTTGAGCTTCTTTCTGGATGTTCTGTCCTTCACTGAAAGTGGCGTGTTGAAGTTGCCTACTACTGTTGTGGAGCTGTCTATCTCTCTCTGATTCAGAGCTGTTAGAATTTGTTTGATGTATTTTGGAGCCGTGTTGTTGGGTGCGTAAATGTTTATTATAGTTATGTTGTCTTGGTGTATTGACCCTTTAATCATTATGTAGTGCCCTTCTTTATCTTTTGTAGTGGATTTTACTTTAAAGTCTATTTTGTCAGAGATTAATATTGCCACTGTGCTCTTTTTTGAGTGTTGTTTGATATGTTTTTTCCATCCTTTGAGATTTAGCCTGCTTGTGTCTTTAAGTCTAAGGTGCGTCTGTTGTCGGCAGCATATACATGGATCATGCTTTTTTATCCAGTCTGCCACTCTCCGTCTCTTTATTGGTGCATTAAGTCCGTTTACCTTCAGCGTAATTATTGATAGGTATGAGTTTAGTGCTTTCATCCTGATATCTCTTTTTGTGTCTTGCTCACAGTTTCTTTGTTCTCAATTTTCTGTGCTGAGTTTTTCTTTATGTATTTTTTTCCATCTTTTCCTTGTAGATTTTGTGTTTGCTGGGTCGTTATGTTTTTCTACTTTTTAATTTTGATTTGTAGGATTGTTAGATTTCTTTGTGGTTATCATAATATTTACCCTTATTTTTCTAAGTTTATAGCAGTGTTTTATTAGTTTATATCGCCTTAACTTCTCCATATAGAAAATCAATGTTTCCGTTTTTTAAGTCCCTCTTTTTTTTGTTTTAATATTATCTTTTCTTTTATATATTGATATCTGTTTTTCTATTTTCGATCTTTTAGCTTTGATGTATTTCCATATCTGAGTCAATATCTGGTTGCTCTGTCCTGTGTTCTAGTCTTGTGTTGTTATCTGGTGTTATTGATTATCTAACCATAGGACTCCCTTTAGTATTTCTTGGAATTTTGGTTTGGTTTTTGCAAATTCCCTGAACTTCTGTTTATCTGGAAATGCCCTAATTTCGTCGTCATATTTGAGAGACAGTTTTGCTGGATGTATAATTCTTGGCTGACAGTTATTTTCCTTCAATGCTTTCTGTCATCCCATTTCCTTCTAGGTGGCTCAGTTTCTGCTAAGTAGTCCGAGCTTATTCTGATTGACTCTCCTTTGTAGATGACTTTTTTTTTTTATCTTTAGCCGCTCTTAGAATCCTCTCTGTATCTTTGTTTTTGGTAAATTTGATTATAATATGTCTTGGTGACTTTCTTTTGGGATCTGTCTTATGTGGGGTTTGATGAGCATCTTGGATAGATATCTTCTCATCTTTCATGATATCAGGGAAGTTTTCTGTCAACAAATTTTCAACAATTTTGTGTTATCCCCCCGTTCTGGTACTCCAGTCACTCATAGGTTATTTCTCTTGATAGAATCCCACATGACTCTTAGAGTTTCTTCATTCTTTTTAATTCTTTTATTTGATTTTTCCTCAGATAAGTTGGCGTCAAGAGCTTTATTTTAATGTCACTAATTCTAATTTCTATTGCCGCAATTCTGCTCCTGTGATTTTCTATTGAGTTGTGTAATTCTGAAATTTTATCGTTAATCTTCTGGATTTCTGATTGCTATCTCTCTATGGATTCTTGCAGCCTATTAAATTTGGCATTATGTTCTTGAATAACTTTTTTAAGTTCCACTACTCCTGTGTCTGTATGTTCCCTTGCTGTATTCTATTGAATTTTTTTATTTTTAGAAGAGTTCTGTATATTAATCTTTTGTGTTCTGCCTCTGGTAATTCCAAGAAATTGTCTTCCTTCAGAGAATTGATTGATGCTTTATTTTGGGAGCTTGCTGAAGCCATCATGGACTGCCTCTTTATGTAACTTGTTATTGACTGCTGTCTCCGAGCTATCAATAATTTATTATAGTTTTATTTTGTATTTGCTTAGTGAGACCTAGATTCTTGTTTTGTTTTGATATGCCCAAATAAGCTGCTCATGTGTACTAGTTTGATATTTGACATCTTTAGATTTCTAAAGTCCTGTCACCAGGTAGTTTGTTCTGTAACTAAATATGTGCACATAGGAGTCTGTTAAATTTTCCTATACGGGTTCAGCTCAGATGTTCAGGCAGTCAGTCACCAAGTGTGTGATACAGGCTCTCATCCCCAGTCCTAGAGAGGCATGGGTGATTGGCGCAGGCACTGGACTCTGGCTGTGGTAGGGGATCACACACTGAGCCAGGCAGGGGGCTGACAGCTGCCCCTGAGAGTCTGAAAGGAAAGCATGTCCCTTTTCTCTAGGGTGAGTAGGTAGGTGACTTTTGTAGCTGGACTATGAGCACCCCACTCTGTTGGCTGTAAAGACTCGAGGACACCACTTTTTCTTAGACTCCTGTAGCAGGTGACTAGGCACTTTAGGTGCTACCACCAGTCCTCAAGCCCTTGCTGCAGATAGATAAAAGTGCCTGCTTAAGGGGCAGGGCTCTTTCAAGGGTCACAAATCTGCCAGTTCACAGCTGAAGCAGTTGAAGTTACACTTCAGATGTTCGCCCTGTTGCACTGTGGCAGTGGGGACTAACGCTGTTGAGATGGGTCCCCACATGTCTATACAGGGTTGTAAGGCAGAGTCTGCGGATCCCTGATACCTGTGCCCAGCAAAGGAGCTGTGCTGTCCCTGTGTTCGTTCCTGGCCTAGGGGAGCTAGCAGCTCATTTGTTCCCTCTCCAAGGCCTGGAGAATGGGTCAGGGCCCCTTTTGGGATCTACTTCCGGCCCAGCGGACTCCCTGTGCAGAGCGCAGAGGGAGGATGTAAAAGAGGTTTTTCCCAAATGGGCTTTTTTTTTTTTTTTCTTTTAATCCCTGCGAAAGGGTGCACGCACGTACTTATCCTCTTGGGAGCTGCTCTTTACTGGTTCGGAGTGTCCAAACAGAATCTTTGCTTCCAGGTCTCTGTCGATGTGGAAACTGCTTCCCGAGCACGCACTGTACAGCTGTTTGCCTGCTTCACCGACGGCGTGGCTGCGGAGCTGCAGTTTCGCCGCTACGGTTCTGGCCCTCCTTCTTCCAAACGGTCTCCTTCTCCCATATCACTTGGACGGATTTCTTAACCTTTTCTTGTTCAGGGCTCGCAGATGTTCAGTCGAATCACTTGTTTTTCCAGGTTTTTGTTGTAAGAGGGATATAGGAAGCGTCTAATTACTCTGCCATGTTGACCATGCCCCCCCTCATACACTTTTCTGAGATGTGCCCGGCGCCTCCCCAAGATCCAGCTCTGTGGACTTGTCCGGAGTTTCTCAGGCCCGACGCGTAACTATAGCGTCAGTCAGTCCTCTTGCTGGGAGCTTCACTAAATGGGTTCACCCGCGCAAGGTGTTGCGCGTGCCCCAAGCGAGTGGGCGAGGCGTGGTGGGGGAGAGAGCCAGAGATTTGTAGGGCCCACTGGGAGCTACAGAGGCTGCCCTAGGGCTTTTTTCAATTGGGAGCTTTTTTTATTACCTCTTCAATCTCTTGTTACGGGTCTGTTTTATTTTTCTACCTCAGTTTGTGTTAGTAGGTAGTGTATTTCTAGAAATGTGTCTGTTTCTTCTAGGTTTTCAAATTTGTTGGACTATCATTTGATTTATTGTCTGCTGCATCCGTGGGCATTGCTTATGGATTCAAGTAAAATAAAATGCTTGACACCTTTAGTATTTTTAGTATTATCATGATGTTGCTTATTGGTCTAGTTGGGAGGATTTTTGCTTTCTTTATGTTGAGGAGGAATCCATACTGAAGGGTGTAGTCTTTGATGTTCATCAGTAAGCTTTTTAAGTCCTATTTGCTTTCAGCAAGCAAGGTTGTGTTATCTGCATATTGTAGGTTGTTAATGAGTCTTTTTCCAGTCCTGATGTCTCGTTCTTCTTCATATAGTCTAGCTTCTAGGATTATTTGCTCAGCTACAGATTGAGTAAGTACTGTGAAAGGATACAACCCAGACTCACACCTTTCCTGACTTTAAACCACTCAGTATCCGCTTCTGTCTGAATGACATCCTCTTGGTCTATGTGCAGGTTCCTCATAAACACAATTAAGTATTCTATAATTCCCCTTCTTTGCAATGTTATCCATAGTTTGTTATGATTCACACAGTTGAATGGCTTTGCATAGTCAGTAAAACACAGGTAAACACTTTTTTGGTATTCTTTGCTTTCACTTAAGTTCTATCTGAAAAATACTGATCACCTATTACAGTGCTATAAATGAAATGAAAACTAACAAATTAAAGCACAGAAGAGTTTTTACTGATACAATTAAAAATAACATATGATTTCATCGACAAACCTAGAAAATATATCTTTCCTGAAAATTTACTCATGTCAACATCAAATAAAAGTGTGTGTGTTGGTCTACACGGTGCAGAGTTTTGTAGGAGAACCATCAACCTTAACTTTGGACCTCTGAATCTCTGCAGGAAATCAGGTTCATGTTTTCTAGCCAGGCCAGGCTTGCATGCTTTTCATTCTCTTAAGAGTAAATTTCTCCATGTGTGATCTTGTTGCCAGAAGGAAGAGGCTTATGTATCTGTTTGAAAAATAACGTTGTGTGCTCTGGAAGTCTGGAGCTTGTTCTGCCTTAAATGCAAATGCTCTCAGGGTGCATCATCACCTTGAGCCTGGAAGAAAGCCCTTAGGAAAGAGCTGCAGGCCAAGATGTCACTTCCTCCTTACTCAACACTCTCTTCCTCCATCTCCTTCCATTTCAGGTCTCAGGTGTGGCACAGGGAGAACTAGTCCAGTCTAGGCAACTGGGGACCTAGGGCGACCATTTCACACATCCGTAAATCACAAGTAAGGATATGAACTGCTTTAACTGGCTGCGTGGACCAAACATTCATCTGTCTCCAGGCTGCCCAGCGGCCCTGCCTCCACTCCCATCCCTCTTACCTTAAATGGCTTCTTGGGCCTAGAGACGAAATTCACTTAGACATCCAGAAGCTGGAGCAAGGGAATGGTGAGTACTGCGGGGAGCTGGGTTATTCTTGCTGTGAGAGAGTGAGGCTTGATAGGAATTGTTTGGGGACCACCTGTGTGCTGCAAGCTCTAAGGTTCCTCAGTGAGGTAAAAAGGTAGCAGAAGAGACCAAGGGACTGAGCCCTAGGAGGCATCCTAAGTCCCTGCTCCACTGTCCGTGGATGCTTCATCTATACGTAACGTTTTTCAAAATTTGGATGCTTGTGGTTACCTCTTTATGTGACACTTAGCTGCCACCATGGAGCATTAACATCCCACTCTGGGCTTTGGTGCTCTGTGTTAAATGATAATTTCCTGACCAGAGTCTGAAAACAGAGCGGTTCTGGCTGAGGCTGAGCCCCAGGCCCTCCAGAACCATCCTTTCCCATCACTGCAAACAGTATTCTTGGCTTCCGTCAGGCACTGCAGCCTTTTCAGTGCAGTTCTAACACTGCAGCTCCACCTCTCACTCTGTGTGAGGGGGTAATATGGGAGGAGATTGTTCCTAGGAGAAGGCCATGACTGTTCATGGGTCCCTAGGTGGGACTTGGTGCTCTCAGGCCCTCACCAAAGGTATGAACGTTGGGATAATAAGTCCAGCTGGATCATGTATGGGGTCTTCAACTCCATCTTTTTTTTTTCAGTGGGGAATGCTTTTACCTTGAGGCTTTCAATTGTGTAGAAAACATGAGTCTCCAATGTATGTCCTTGACCTCCCCCCTATTCCGAGAGCTGGTATTAAATCCCTGTAATTTTTGACTGCTCTGGATAGTCTTATATTGGAATTTAAAATTAATGTGTTCTCTTTTTGTATAGAAGTTGTTGGGTTTAGTTTCCGCTTGAAAAAATTTCTAGATCATTTGGTGTGTTTCTGTAGAGAATTTTTCAGTTTAATGGGTATAAACTTTTTAGATACAGAGGAATGCCTTTTTTAAAAATTTGTCATACAAAAATTTATACACATTGTTTTGTAACAGTTGCAACGGAATGCCTGCTTTAAGTGATGTAAAAGTTACTCTAAAACTTACTTAAATCTTGAGAAAGTCCTTAAAGAGTTTTATTACATTTAACAAGTCATACCAGAACTCTTAACGTTAAATATTTTAGCCATTTTGGAAACGTTCTCCTGGTTAAGATAAAATGGACATACACACTCTGATATCCTTGGTTACTGTGTTTAGAAAGAGAGCTCTAATTTATACTTCTGCGATTTGCCCAGGTGTATTAGCCCATTTAATGACTGTTGTACATTTACATAGTTTTTATTATTATGAGTGTGAATTTCTAGTTTAATAAGAGCACTTAATGTTGTATTAGATTTTTATCGTTTAAAAGTACAGTATAGTTTATGGAAATTATGTTTTTCCAATAGACAGTACCTTCAAATTTGAAAACTGAATGTAAACTTTAAAAGTATATTTTATGAAGAGTTCAGTTTTTGTCGTCATCCAGCCCATCCCTCTTTCCCCGGCTACGTTTAAATAACCAGCTTTCTTTTTTTCTGAAGCATCTTGCCAGTGTTTATATAAAACCAAGCAAATATAAATAAAAATTTTTTATTTCCCCTACTTTGTTATGCAAAAGGTAGCATGGAATTTACACTTATTTTAATGAACAAATTATTTCGGTGATGTTTTCATAACAAGCTGTAATTTAAATTCTTATAAAACTCCAGAATACAGTATATGATTCATCTTAGTTTTGTTGTTGTTTTCAACCACATTGCCATGAATGGACACTTGGATTGTGGCCATTATTTTGCTTTTACAAAGCTTGTTCTAGTGAACATAAATGTAATTTGTAAGAACCGGGTATCAGTAGTTTAGGTATAAAAGCTCTTCTTAACTAAGATGAGTAAAATCAAAATGAAGGAGTTTTCATGACTTTAATTAATATATGAAAATTATATATTTTTTGTGTTTTAAATAATGCTTTAAACTTTCTATTGTCAATTATATCAGAAACAAAGAGTGCATAAAACTTTTTCTGTGTAATTTAAATAGTAATCTGAGTCTTTATTTATAAATAGACCTTGGTCAGGTTTTATGGCCTCCCAGTGTGTCTCACCCTGATCTCATCCCTTCCTGCCTGCAGAGTGTTACTGTCTGTATTTTAGAAGTTTATGACCATTACCATGATCATTGCTATTGTTGTAAGCTTTACCACCCAAGTTTCAATTTGTAAATTCTATATTGTTTAGATTTGCCTCTTTTGAGCTTCATGTAAATTCAATTATAAGTTCGTGTGGGTTCTTCAGTGGCTTGTTTTCCTCTGGGTGCTTTTGAGTTTTATACATGTTGGTGTCTAGCTCTAGTCTACCCATGTGCCTATGTATGCATGTTCTCTGTATTGTTTGAATGGGCCATGGTTTAACTATTCACTGTACAGCTTACAGGATTTGGGGTGGTTCAAGTGTAATTTTTCTCTTGTGAGTATTGCTGCTTGTCTTCTGTTCATTCCTGTACCAGGCTCCATGTACTCCTGCACAATAGCTCTGCAGTGAGGGGAAGTAGATGAGTTGCAGATCATAGCCATGTTCACATTGAATAGGAAATAGTGATGCATTTTACAACTTTTTCCTCCCACCGAGTATGCATATGTATTTTGTTTGTTCCATCTACTTATCTAATGAATTAATTTTTATTCTTGTAAAGAGTATGGAATAGTGTCTTACTTGGATTTTATTCTGTAATTACATTCCACTATTCCACTATGGACAAGGCTATGCATATTATCGTACTGTTAATTTATATCTCTGTGATTTTTTAGGTCTTTACAAACTGGGAATTTTTCACCTAGTATGTAGCTTATTTTTCCACTCGTTTTTTCTGTTCTTTGATGAATAGTTGTAAATTTAATATATTTGAATTTGTCTCTCTCCTTATGTCTTACTCTTAAGAATTTTTTTCTCTATTCTAATGTACTGTATTTTTTGCAAATGGTGCCCCCTGCATACACATGTAACACGTGTAAATGACGAAGTTACATAAAAAAGTTCTGGCATAGCATGCCCATTCATATCCTGGACATGTCTTGTGACATTTCCAAAAGGGAATTTTGGCCGTATTCACTCTCATTCAATAGTCTGAAAATGTTACTTATGGTCATATTTGTATGATAAAGGTATAACATTAAATTTGTTGGACAGAAAAAAATTGAAATTGAAATCAACGTCAATGAATTAAATCTTGTACTCTGTTAGGAGTGAAAGAAAGGAGTTATTTGAGGAGTAAAAGAAAGGAGTTGTTTGAGAAATAAAATAGCTCGAGGTGGGCCAAACCCACAGCTGTTGAATCCATTCTAACTCATAGCGACCATATAGGACAGAGTAGAACTATCCATGGGATTTCCAAGGCTGTAAATCTTTACAGAAGCAGACTGCCACATCTTTCTCCCATGGAGCGGCTGGTGGGTTTGAACCACCAAGCTTTCGCTTAGCAGCCCAGTGCTTAACCACCACACCACCAGGGCTCCTTCCAGCTGGGAAGCACGAAGTAAACTAAGTAAAAATACAAAGTGCTTCATCATTTAAGGGGAGAGAGAGGTCTTTATACATAGAGAACAAAAGAAAGGTAAGGGGTTAATAATTGATTAATTGTAGATAAGATCACCTTCAGTTTGAACTCCTTTGAAATGTAAAGACCTTGCTAGGAGGGAGTGCCGTTAACATTTAGATGAGAGGCACCAGATGATTCAGTTTTGCATATTCTTCTCAGGAACAAATTTTTATATCCTGGCACCTTCTTCTTCCTGGGAATGCATGTTGATCTCTCCATTCCTGTCCTGTAATGAGTGCCTCCATGTTTGAGAATTTCCATCTGCGTCATCAACATGTGAAAAAATATTGGTATAGTGAGCTTATGAAAATAACCTGCAGAGGGGTTACGCGGTTTGCAAAAACCTTATAATGCATGTGTTATATGTGTAAAAATACGGTAATAAAATTATTTGTTTACGACTTCTGAAAATACTATGATTTTACTTTTTCGTATTTAACACTAATTTACTTGAAATTTATTTTGCATATTGAATACAATGGAATATATTAATTATTTTAATTAGCTAGTTAATTAAAAAGCTAGTAACCCCAGGATCGATTCTCAGTGATAGTAATGACACCAAGTATTTAAGAGTAGATTGCCAGTCCTTATATCAGAGGTGCCTGTGGGTAGACTCAATCCGCCAACCTTTTGGTTCGTAGCCGAGCACTTAACCTTTATGTCATTCTGGGACTTCATTTAGTTGAAACTACCCCAAATATTGAAGTGTATGTTCTTTCTGTCATTGCCCTGCATTTTTTGCTGTGTCATGAATCAACTTTACGTAATTTGGTGGGCCTTTTCCAGGGCTGGAAGTATTTTTTGGTCATTAGTGTTCAGTGTGTTAAATCTATTCATGAGATGGTCTCTAAATTCAGGTGGGATGTACTCAACGTCGTACTTTGGTTCTTGTTGACTTATTCTAATTACTTCATCTTCAACTTGAAGTGGCTTATGAGCAACTGATGATCTGTTCCACAGTCGGCCCCGGCCTTGTTCTGACTGGTGATATTGAGCTTTTCTATTGTATTTTTCCACTAATGTGGTCGATTTGATTCCTATGCCTTCCATCTGGTGAGTTCCACGTGTATAGCCACCATTTATGTTGTTTAAAAAAGGTATTTGCAATGAAGAATTTGGTGGTCTTGAAAAATTCTGTCATTTGATCTCCAGTGTTGTTTCTGTCACCAAGACCATGTTTTCTAGCTACCTATCTTTCTTTGTTTCAGCTTTCGCATTCCAATCACCAGTGCATCTTGATTGCATGTTTGTTCAGTTTCAGACTACAGAAGTTTGTAAAAATCTTCAATTTCTTCATGTTTTTCTTTATGGTTGGTGTATAAATTGAATAATAGTTGTATTAACTGTTCTTCCTTGTAGGTATATGGATATTATCCTGTCACCATGAGCGTTGTAATTCAGGATAGATCTTGAAATGTTCTTTTTGATGCTGAATACGATGCCATTTCTCTTCAATTTGTAACTCCCGGCATAGTCGACCATATGATTGTCCAATTCAAAATGGCCAATACCAGTCCATTTCAGCTCACTAATGCCTAGGATTTCGATCTTCATGCATTCCGTTTTATTTTTGACAATTTCCAATTTTTCTAGATTCATACTTTGTACCTTCCATGTTCTGATTATTACTGGATGTTTTCAGCTGTTCTCATTTTGAGCGGTGCCTGAAAGATTATGGCCTTGGAAACCCTCGGGTACAGTTCTACTCTGTCCTGTTGATTTGCTATGAGTGAGAATTGACTTTGCGGTACACAACAGCATACTGACAACTACACTAAGATAGTTGTATTCGAAAAGTAAGAATATAAAAAAATAAAGGTTTCCCTATGTTTGTACAACCACTCCCCAATGCCTTTTTCCTTAGAACATTGTGGCTATTCATGGAAATTTACACTTCCAAATACATTTTGCATGTATTTTTTTGTGAAGTTCTAAAAAAAACGAAATGGATTGAAATTTTCTGGAACATGATTTATCTTTGCATATATTTCAGACTTTTTGGATGTAATTTAATAATGCTGATAACTTCTTCATTTTTATTTTTAATTTACTTTTTTAAATAAACTTCTAAAATCTTTGGTTCTAGTATATATGAGTAAAATATTTAAAATAAGTTTTACTTTGATATTTATCTTGTAACTTGAATACTTGTTAAAATCTCTTAGTGCTATAAGCATTTGTACCATTTTTTGGGTGGTTGTACGTGTACAGTTATTTAAGCTATAAAATAAATGGGGTGGGTTTTCCCCTCCTTTTTAACAGTCTTATTTCTTTACTCTTTTTTCTTTTTTGGTGTATACCAGCTGCAACCTTTATGATAATGTCGAATATGACTGCAATAATGGGTGCTTGCTTTTACTAGAAACGTTAAACTTTTCAGTATGTGTGGTTTTTTTGTATTATACATTTCTTTCCTTTTCTAAATTTGAGAAGTGTTTTTGCTGTGTATGTAGAAAAATTTACAATCGGTGTACAATTGAGTGCCTTACAAAATGAACATCCATGTTACAGAGAGAGGTCACTCCTGTCACAACCCCCCCATGAGTTGATTTTCAGTCACAATCTTCACTCTGTCCTTTTGACATAACCCGTAACTCAGTATTCATGATGATCATTTCTTTGCCTTTTTTAATATTTTTATCACCTGTGTATGCATCCCTAACTCAATATATTTTCTTTTTGATGGCTTTTATGTTGTAAACAAATAAAATATTTTGTTTGCTTTTTACGTCAATTGGTTTAATTTATATTTACATTAGGAAAACTCTTCCAAGAAGCATTAATTCACCTTAATTGCTTGGAGTGTTTTTTTATAGGAATATACCATAATAATTAAACAATTTCATTTCTTGAACATGTTTGGGAAGCTTACATTTTGATTCTATTATTAACAATAATTTTATGGTTTTAGCTCATATTTAGATCACTGATCCATTTTGACTTAAAAAAGTTTGTATACGGTGTGAAGTAGGGATCCAACTTCATTCTTTTGCATTTGGAAATGTAAATGTCTCAGCAACATTTGTTGAAGGATCTATTTTTTCTCCATTATACACAATTCTTTCAAAGACCTTTGTTTTTATATGTCTTCCTTTCTTGATCTGTTATTCTTATTTTGGTCTCAGCATACTCCGGGTAACCTGCATCCTCTCCATAAAATGTGCTCCCCTTACAGACTTCCACATTTAAGTTGTTGGCACACCATCTTTCCAGTTTTCAGGGAGTAAATCTTATGTTCATTCTTGTCCCCTATTTCTTTCACACCTCAGCCTTCAGCACGTCAGGAAATTTTGTGTCAGCCTTTAAATTCTAGGACCATCTCTTGCATGCGCCACTTTTCCAGCCACCACCCCAGTCTCATCCATCATTTCTAATCTGATTATGGCCATAATCTTCTAACATATCTCCTTGCTTATTACATTTCTCCCTTACACACCAGTTCTTCAAGAGCTGTCATATTTCCTTCTTTGCTCACAAGCAAAAAATTGCTGTGCATTTAAGGGACTTTAGGTTTGGCCACTGTACTCTAGCCCAGCACTGCCTCCCCTTCAGTACACTCTTTACTTACTGCTTCTACACTTAGAGTTTTTCAACCACAGTTGACCCTGTTAATAATTAACACTCACAGCTGAATCATGCAATCTGATCAACATCTTCCCCGACACTCTCTTCCCCAGAACTATCAGGAAAAGAAAACTATTTGGTGGTGATCCTCGCTTGTTCCCCTCATTTTGAGTCTAAGCACACCCACAAAAGTATGTAAGCCAGCCACTTCATGCCTTTATCTTCCCCCAGTTTAGATAGCCAATATTTAAATTGCCTGTCCCTATCAAACCAGTATTCCGAGGAGACAAGCATGTTCCTTTATCTGAAGAGTCTTCTTTTCCAGCTGGAATTTTGACCATCTGCATCCATGAGCAAAGGCTAGTCCAGGGCAAGCCATCAAATTACAGCAGTTTACACTAGCTCATGGTGTCATGTCGCAGCGGTGGCGAATGTTGGGGCAGCGGAGACAGTAACCAAACACAACTCTTACAGAGAAGTGGGGCCAGGAGGGTCACTCTGAGGAGTCGACCCCCGGCTTCAGTCTCAGGAGTTTATTTATAGTCAGTACAGCAAGCAGTGAAGCAAATAACAGAACAGTGGGCTTTGGGTGAGTAACAAGGTTTGGGCAAGGGAGAAGGAATTCAGGTAAACAAGCCAATCAGTAACAGGGTAATAGGTTTGGGAAAACAAGTCATGCCTAATCTCATTCTTATCACTGACAAGTCTCCAATATGTGTATACAGCATAGAGGCCTGTGGGGGCTGCAGTTGTTAATAGTGCAGCCATCTTTAAATGGCATATATCCTACAGCGTCATGCATGCGAAAGCTGGACGGTGAATAAGGAAGACCAAAGAAGAATTGATGCCTTTGAACTGTGATGTTGGCAAAGAATATTGAATATACCATGGACTGCCAAAAGAACGAACAGATCTTTTTTGGACGAGGTACGACTAGAGTGCTCCTTAGAAGGAAGGATGGCAAAACTACGTCTTACGTACTTTAGACATGTTGTCAGGAGGGATCAGTCCCTGGAGAAGGACATCATGCTTGGTAAAGTAGCGGGTCAGTGAAAAAGAAGAAGACCTTCACCGAGATGTATTGACACAGTGGCTGCAACATGGATTCAAGCATAACAACGATTGTGAGCATGGCGCAGGACCGGGCAGTGTTTCGTTCTGTGGCGCATAGGCTTACTATGTGTGAGAACTGATTTGACAGCACGTAACAACAACAATGTGTTAAACATCTTTCTTTTTATTCAGTTGGGTTCTGGTCAGCTAATCCCTAGCCAGCCAAGCTAGGTCGCAGTGCGTACCAGTTGTAGGCTTGGGAGTTCACACATCTTCCTGCTCTTGGACCAGCCAGCCGCTTTCTTTTTGCTCATCCCTAGCCCCATGGGCTAGGTCATTGGGCAGTTCCTGTAAGCTCAGGAGTCCACACAACTCCCTGCACTTCTGACCAGCCAGCCCTTTCTCTCTCATCCCTAGGCTCCATATGCTAACGGGTGCCAATGGAACATGTCCAAACTCAGCCTGTCTCTTCATTGCTGTACTTACCCCACTTCCACTCATCTTGTGGCCCTATGTGGTCACCTCAAGTGAGCATACTAGGCTGTCTACTCGCTAGCTCCCTTTAACTTCCAGCCCTAGAAGGGGGTTCTTCTGATGGGCACTGATATTTCCTGCTTTGATGCACCCAAAGGCAAACCACTTGCTTGAAATTCAAAATCTTTTTGTTTTGTAGGTCCTTCACATGCAAATCTCCTATTCTCTCAGCAGTTCTGGGTGGTTCTGCATGTCTTTTCAAAAGCAAATTTCATGACTGAAGGATTCTGGGTGAGGCTCAGGTTTTTGACCTAAGCTGCCAACACACAGCTACCATATTTAAACCAACCACAAGCATTTCCGTGGACAAATCCTAGTTCCCCTTTTAGCATATCCAATCAGGTATTGACTGAAGGCAGAGTTATATGCTCTCTGTGATTTATAGGAAACCCTGGTGGCGTAGTGGTTAAGAACTACAGCTGCTAACCAAAAGGTTGGCAGTTTGAATCCACCAGGCGCTCCTTGGAAACTGTATGAGGCAGTTCTACTTCATCCTGTAGGGTCGCTGTGAGTTGGAATTGACGTGACAGCAGTGGGGTTGGTTTTGGTTTTGTAATCTATAATACCTAATATTATAAATTTAGATTTGTTTTACATTTAGGTTTGTTTTACAACGGTAGGTAGGAGAAATATTCAATATCTGTGGTATATTCAAATACACACGTACAGCCGTTTTTAACATTCCAGCTTCATGTCTTCTCCACTCTGTTTTCCCATTCATATGCGTATGGCCTTGAGCCTCTGGCTGGGTGGAACCAAAAGACCCTGTCCTACCCCTATCAATCTTCCCATTTACCTGGCCTGGACCTTGCCCCGAGCCACTCCAGATGTGGCTTTTTTCTCCTCAGCTGCAGCATAACATCTCATTTCCTTTCAGCCATTACACGTAACAACAACCAAAGTAACCATCGGAGAATCAAAAGTTTCACTTTCCACAGCCCTTCATTCTTTTTCTTAACAAAATTCCATGCTTCCATGAGTCTGTAGCCATTGCAACAAATCTCACTCTGGACCTCAACTGTAAAAATGGCGTGGTAGGGGACCTCTGACCTGTAACTTCACAAGGAGGAAGGAGAATCAAGATCGACAATCCAACGCTGATTCCTATAAGGTGGTAGTCAGACGTCCTCTACCCTTCAAACTTTTTACCAGTTCTAACACCAACCGTCCCTCCCATGGCACTCTCTACTTCTCTGCTGGGTTTGATAATTCGTTGCGATGGCCACAGAGAACTCACAGACCATACTCTGATTACAGGGTTTATTAGGGAAGTAAGAGTTTACAATTCATGTTCAGTAATGCTAAGGTTACAATTTTTTGGTCAGGACAGCCTGTTCTCAGCTGTGCCCCCAGACACCCCTTTCTCTGGCCCGTCAGCCAGTGCCCTTCTTGGGCAAGCGTTACAAAGCTCTTTTAGCTCTGCTGATAAGTACCCAAGAGGCACCCCACTCCGTCACTCAGCTTCAGACCAAAGGCACTTGACTCTAGCTCCATGGGTCCAAAAACCTACCTCTACCAAGTGTCTGGAGACACCCTAATCTACCAGTAAGCCTCCTGCCTGAAGATGGTCAGCTTTCTCAGTTTGCAGGCTGGAAAGCTCACCACGCCATTTCCTACTGGTCTCCTGCCTCTGCTGCTGCTGTTTCTGTGCTGTTGCTTCTTGCTATTGTCGGTGTTGTAGCTTTCTCTCTTGGTCTCCTGGTTCCAGGAACTACTCAGCACAGGGATCCTGGGTCCAAAGGACACACTCCATTCCTGGCTCTTCTTTCTTGGTGGTGGTGGGATCATCCCTTCCTGCCTCTGGGATGGCTCATTTTAAGCCTAATAGGATGGCAAAACTGACCAATCCCCTCATTAGGGTTCCATACATCTTGTTTGCATGGTTGCAACCCCACCAGCCTGCCATGCACCTTATTTACGTTATTAACAAGCTATCCAATACCCTTGTGCCGCAAGTACTTGGTTTGCATAGTCCCACCCAGTCATTTGGTGAGAGTTACAAAGTTTACGTTTATATTGGCAATGTAAAGTACTTTACTGCTCCAAACAATATAGTCTGTGTCTTTAATTATATAGACCTATGCATTTAAAGGGGTCATTGTATAGTTGTATTAATGTTTTCATGTTACTGTTTTCTATTCATTCTTTTTTTTTTCTTTCACATTTTCTATCTCCTGTGGTTTCAACTGAACTTCATACACTGTTCCATATTCTCTTCTCTTAGTATATCAATTTTACTTCCCTTTTTTTTGTCGTTGCTATAGAGTTTGCAATACACATTTACAGCTAATCCCAGTGCACTTTCAGGTAGCAGTATGTCACTTCATGTATAGTATAAGTACATTATTACTGTATTCTCAGTTCCTCTCTTGTCTTGATAGCATTACTGTCAATTCATTTTATTTATGATAAACTATAGTCATGCAATATGTGTTGCTGTTATTTAGAAGAAACTGTTAACTGTTAGATCAGTTAAGAACAGCAAAGATAAAAGATTTTGTTACCTTTATTCATTTTCTAACGCTCTCGCTTTCCTTACGTGGATCCGAGTTTCTGATTCAAATCATTTTCCTTCTCTCTGAAGAACTTCTTTTACCATTTCTTGGAAGGAAGTTCTGCTGGTGATTAATTTTCTCTATGTTGTCTGAAAAGTCCTAATTTCTCTTTTACTTTTTATAATACGTTTTTGTAACTGTAGTAGAAATACCTATTATAAAACATTTGCCCATTTGACAGTTTTTACATGTATAATATTGTGGATGGTGCAAGTGGTTAAGCACTCGACTGCTAGCTGAAAGGTTGGCAGTTGAAACCCACCCACGTGTGCCTCAGAAGACAGGCCTGGCAATCTGCTTTTGAAAGATCACAGACTGGAAAACTATGGAGCAGCTTTGCTATGTATACATAGGGTTGCCATGCATCATAATCAACTCGAGGACAACTATGAACAATAATGTGGCGACATTGATTACATTCATCAGTTGTGCAACTATTACCACTATTGTTTCCCAATTTATTCCACCACCAGTAACAAGAACTTGTTGCTCCCTGTGCCATAACCCCTCCACGCCTTTCTCCCTCTCACTTCTGGCAGCCACTGGTAAGCTTTGATTTATATGTTGTTTTAGGTGCCATAGAGTCAGTTCCGACTCATAGTGACCCTGTGTACAACAGAACGAAACACTGCTCCGTCCTGTGCCATCCTCATGATTGTTATGCTTGAGCCCGTTGTTGCAGCTACTATGTCAATCCATCTCATTGAGTGTTTTCCTTTTTTTCACCTACTTTCTACCAAGTATGATGTCCTTCTCCAGGGACTGATTCCTTTTGATAACATGTCTAAAGTATGTGAGATGTAGTCTCACTATTCTCACTTCTAATGAGCATTCTGGTTGTACTTTTTCTAAGACAGATTCGTTCCTTTGGCAGTCCATGGAATATTCAATATTCTTCGCCGACACTGTAATTCAAAGGCATCAATTCTTCAGTCTTCCTTGTTCATCATCCAGCTTTTGCATGCATATGAGGCAATTGAAAGTACCATAGCTTTTTAATTTTCTATTATTTTCACTTTCACGCATTCTTTCCTTGCCTTTGTCCTCTCATTTTATGAACTTGTTAAATCCATCCTTCATTTCTGTTACAATGTTTTTTAATTTCTAACATTTCCTTTGGATTCTTTGTTTTTATATCTCTGCTTACTTTGTTGTTGTTAGCTGTTGTAGAGTCGGTTCCGACTCATAACGACCCTGTGTACGACAGAACGAAATACTGCCCGTTTCTGTGCCATCCTCATAATTGTTGTTATGCTTGAGCCCGTTGTTGCAGCCACTATATACTGCTTACATTATCCATCTGCTATTACATGTATTATACTTTATTAGAGCCACTAGCATGTTAATTACAGTTGTTTGGCATTTCTAATCTGATAATTCAAAACTTTTTGCTGAACTTACAATAATTCTGATGCTTGCTATGTCTTTTCAAGTACTTTTTTTTTTCTTTAGTAACGCCTAGTTTGGAAAGCTGGGGATTATGTACTAAGTGAAGTGAATTGAAGTAAACAGGTGTTTGAGGTTTTATCTTTATCTGGCTAAGCTTTAGGTTGTTTTTACAGTTTGCTGTAGGTATAAGAGGCCAAGGTTTTCTCTGATGTTGTTTTTGTCTTTCCTATTGTGTTTGGATTTCCTAGAAACTTCTTAAATAGTTTCTGAGACTTGGTGTTTTTTTACTGCAATCTAGTTATTATATAAGAGCACTGCTGATGTGTTGAAGTATAGGGCAGAAGAGAAGCATGCAATAGTCCAGTGTTCTTTTAGTTAGCCTGTGTCCCTGGGCAGTGATTGTACTAGCACTTCTCTACTTTCGTGAGACAGGGAGTCTAGATGGGGATAATGTTGGGTATTTCACTACTGTAGGTCAGTGAAACTCTGGTAAAATCAGTTCCCTTGAGGGCAGGCCCTGTCAAGTAGAGCAGATTGCTCTGGGGAAATTTCTCAGTGACTACTTTCCCTTCTACTGGAAGGAAGCACAAGGAGATTTTTCTCTGATCTTCACACTGAGTACTTGATAGGATTATTGAAGGTAAAACTCACAAGCCTATGTGGAACCCCATAAGATTGGCCCCCTCAGCATTTTTAACCCTGAAGTTTGTCCACACTGAGCCTCCAGCAATTCATCAATTGCATTTTAAGTTTTCCTACACCTAACAGACTGATCCTAGCGGTGGTTTCAGTTTCTAGGTTTTTGCTTTGGTATGGTTCTCTGTATCTACCTGTTTGCCTACACTTTTGGGGCAGCAGTTTGCCCTGTAACTTCAATTCTGTGAGTTCGGTATGTTCAGCCTTTTTTTTATTGTGAGGATGGGAGTAATGACTTCCAAACTCCTTACATAATGGACCAGAAACTGGAAGTCTTCATTTCTGTGTTATGTCTTTCCGTAGTCTTTATTTTCATATTAATTTCTGTATACTATTCATTTATGGTGCTTTGTTTTCCACAGTGTCCCAAATTTATGTTTAGCCTATTGCAAATGACATTTTGTGTTCTGATTATTAGCAGTGCACATTCCATTTTCTGGGCATGAAAGTCAATGGAGCCCTTTGACTCATATGCCTGTACCTTGGTAATCATTGAAGTCGACAAGCATGTGAAATCTATATGAGTGTTTGCAAAATCATCACAGTCTAATTCCAAGTTTTTAGAAATGAAAGTGTTTTTTTCCCCATACTAAGCCAGGCTTCACTAATGTTTTGGTTTTCTCTGCGCTAACTCACTAAAGATAAATATGCTTTTGTTTCTTACTCCTTATCTTCTCAGTGTGCTGCATTTTCCAAGGAACTTATTGCCTTTTAATGTTACATTTTATATTTTTATTTACTGTCCACACCCAAAGAACTTATGGTCTGTGTGCACCTTGATGTTTTTCTTCTGTTCACTGATGTATCTGTTCCCAAATCAATTTTAGTAAATGAAGGAGCCACAACTAACCTTTCACAAATCATAGTTGCTCAATTTATGGATCATTTTATTAGTATATTGTATAATGAATGTAAGGGTTTTTGATGACTTTAAAATATGGAACCTGTCCCACTGCAATGGAGGAGAGTTCTGGATTTTGGCTGTAGCTCAAAGTTTGTTGTGAAACCATCATACAAGGATTGATTAGAGATGACGTAGATAGTTCATTTGACTTATTACTGACAAAGAGGTGCTTTACTCTACAGCTACTCTGCTGTTCAGCCCGATTTCAGCATCCAGCATGGAATTCGCAGCCTTTTCTCTCTTTATTACATGAGAAAGACAATGGCTTGATGCTATTTCACAGTGGTAAGTCCTATAGCCCAAGGAATTTCAGTAGTCAGGGTTCAGGTAGTCAGTGGTTATGTTCCTCCCACGGGTGTAAATAGAAAATTTTGGAGTGGACCCTCTAGAGTGCTGGTGTGTAAGTCTCTGTTTCCTAGGCTTCACAGGGAATTTAACAGCTAAATTCTCTGCCCTTCAACTTAATTACAAAACTTACTTTTTGTGATTAAAAAAACTATATCCACCCAGGGACTTTAGTTGAAATTTGTAGAAAATGAGGATTAAAGAAATGTTTTAATGTTTGGATATAAGTTTCATTCAGATTTATCTTAAGTATAAACCAAGGGGCCAGCCATTTTATAGAAAGACCTAGCTGTGAAACTGAATCCCAGAATCATAGAATGTAGGTGGGTGTGGATCCAAGACAAGTATCAGGAAGTTTATAGTGATGTGCTGAGAGGGTCACTCTTTTGTGGTCTGATGGAGAATTATATTTGCCTTGTGCTTATCTGTGAATTGCAAGGGGAAGGGAATAAGAAGGGGAGGAGAGAGAAACTGTTTATAAAATAGCTTCTATGGTAAAGCCCAGCTCCAAAGTGAGGAGGGCCATGAGTTGCTGGTGGGTAGCCAGAAGAGTCAGCAGCATAACCATCACTAGTGGCCCCAGGGGCAAAGGTGACCCACTCCTGTCCTCCCAGGAAGCAGGTGTCCCTCGCTTTTGGCACCAGCCTGAAAAGACAGCTGATATCAAAGACTTACAATGATAGCAACAACTCCTTCACTTCTGACAATGTTGAATTTTACCCGAGTCTTGTGATCTTGGAAAACGGGGAAAAAAAACTATATATATACACACAAGTATATTTTAATTCATTGCCATTGAGTTGATTCTGACTCGTAGTGACACTATAGGACAGTAGAACTCTCTCATAGGGTTTTCAAGGCGGGTTGGTGGATTCGAACTGCTGACCTTTGGTTAACAGCCATAGCTCTTAACCACTGCGCCACCATTGCGCATGTATGTTTGTGTGTGTGTATATATATGCACATATATGTATATATATGTTAATCTGTATTACGCAGTTGACAAAACCTTGCTGAAAGTGAAGAGGATTTGAAGCGTTTACTGATGAAGATCAAAGACCAAAGCCTGCAGTATGGAGTACGTTAGCATAAAACAAAAATCTCCACAACTGGACTAATAAAGAACATCATGATAAACGGATCAAAGAATGAAGTTGTCAAGGATTTCATTTTACTTGGATCCACAATCAACATTCATGGAAGCAGCAGTCAAAAAATCAAAAGATACATTGCACTGGGCAAATCTGCAAAAACCTCTTTAAAGTATTGAAAAGCAAAGATGTCACCTTGAAGACTAAGGTGCGTCTGACCCAAGCCATGGTGTTTTCAGTAGTTTCATATGCATGCGAAAGCTGAACAGTGATAAAAGAAGACTGAAACAAAGAATTGATGCCTTTAATTGCGGACTATTGTATATAGTCCACAAAGAATATTGAGTATAGCATGGACTGCCAGAAGAATCAAGTCTGTCTTGGAAGAAGTGTAGCCAGAATGTTCCTTAGAAGCAAGGGTGGCAAGACTACGTCCCACATACTTCGGAAATGTTGTCAGGAGGGACCAGTCCCTGGAGAAGGACATCATGCTTGGTAAAGTAGAAGGTCAGTGAAAAAGAGGAAGACCCTCAAGGCGTTTGATTCGCTTATATGTGTAAAACAGAACATTCGTACCTCAATTTTTACATGTATAATTTGGTGACATTGATCACGTTCATCATGTTGTGCAGTCACTTCCCAATGGGAATTGTAACCTCAGCAAATACAAGGGCATGCTATTCAGGTTTCTGCAGAGGTAGAACTTTGTCATAACAGTAGAGTGCGTGTGGGTGTATGGGTTTATGTTGAGAGGTGTGGTCACTAATAATTGGTTTACAGTTGCATCAAGTTTCAAAATTTGAGAATTGTGGAGAGATCTGGATTTCCATTTTTCCTATCTCATACCTGAGCTCTTTTTAACTTTAAGTACCTTTGCCTGTCTCTATGAAATTCATAATTCTCAAGAAAATATTCTTTTTTCAGCAGGTAGACTTGTCACCCTTGATCCCCTAGAGTTCTTCAATAAAATATGACCTGTTCAGGGTTTTTAGTTTCCACTTTGTTTTTGAGGGGTTCTGGTCCTTTAATGGCTGTAAGGGACAAAAGGAAAAACTAGCATTCTGCAGTGTTCCCCAGTTTTTAATACTTCATCCTTTCACCCTGTGTTTCTTGTTTAGTGTTTTGGTGGGTCTTATGGAAGGTTGTGAAATCGTTTACAATGAAGAGATGATCTGAATTATGTCTTCGCTTTTTCCATGTTTAATTGTTGTAGATGATAAAGACAGAAGGGAGTAAGACTGGAATTGGTCACTGTCAAACGGCGTAGAGATTAATTCACTGTGTTTGACAGGATGTATTCAGTGAGGAAGTGTGAATGTAGTTAGTGAAGGGAAGAGGCTGGTGGCTATACCCTAGAGTAGATCTTGGTACAACAAAGAACCTTCTGTCAAATCCCTATGAATTCTTAGTTCCCTAGGACTCTCAGTCGCACGCTTCTTCTTGCATACATTGGAATACATGGTATCTTGCTGATGCAGAATGTGTGGGATGTTTTAGGACTCAGTGGTCATTGAGGATGTGGTCGTGGTCTTTACTCAGGAAGAGTGGGCTTTGCTGGATCTTGCTCAGAGGAAACTCTACAGAGATGTGATGATGGAAACCTTCAGAAACCTCGCTTCAGTAGGTAAGAATGGCATTTTTTAAACTTAATCTTTTAGTGAACAAAAATATTGTACCTGTTGACTTTGCTCCAGTATTTGGGCTGAGAAATTGGAATAAATTATTAAAACAGGCATAATCCCTTACTCTGTGGAGCTTACATATCCTGATTTCCCCATGAACATAAAGCCCTGTATATTGAAGTGATTTTCATTTTTGTGATAAAAAGCCTTGATTCTCTTTAAGTGTTGCAAGTATAAGCATTGTCTTCAGGGTTCACTTCGGGGCACTAAGAGATTTGTGGTTTTGGACCTTGTAGAAAGTTTTATTGTGTTTATTACAAGTTTGAAATGATTATTTTGCTGCAAACATATTCACACTTGCCCAAATACAGAGATTCTGAAGATTAAAATATTTGGTCATTGTTAGGGAAGTATTTATTGCTCTATATACTGTTTTCCATCATGATTTGCTTTTCTCCATGAGCACCTTGTCAGATGTGTATTTCTCCATGAGCAGCATCGAGGGAAAGAATATATGAACCCATTTTTTCCCAAGGGGAGCAAGGGAAAGATCTGAGGAGAGTAGAGATAGGACTTACCCATGTCCACTGTGTCAGGGAGCACCAGGAAGGCAAGAGTTTTTGAAGAACCAGCCTTGCATGGAGTGAATGAAATTTGAATCAATCAGCTAGAAAGTTTCTTCTAGGTTGAGGAGATGACTTCACAGATACCTGCGCTTACTTATCTTTTTCAGACCCCTCCTACTGTGGTCATGAGAGAGAAAATTTTTTTTCTCTTCTTTCAATGTTTCAGGTGTAATGTATTTACTATCTTTCTACTTAGTTCTTCTGATTATGCCTATTTAAGTCACCATCATTCTCAGTCCCCATGGAAATATTTCTTAGTAAATGGATTTTTAACCATTGTCAAAGTTCTGAAACAGTGAGATGTGTTTAAGTCTTTCTTAATTCACAGCAGCTTTTTTCCCCCCCGATAATTCATTTGTTTCATATTGTGAACCTCAACTTGAACCATTCGGTCAGTGTCTGAAAACGTTAATGATGGAGAAAAATTACCCAGTGAACGCATAATAGTGCAATTCATGAAGAATAACAGCTCGTCCTCTGTGTTAGGAAAAATCTTCAAATTGCTTGTCAGTGAAGATCAGCCTCAAAACCAGGGGAGACGTTCTGGGTGAGTGTCATTCAAATGAGAGGAAAGACTGTCTCAGATAAAAGTTCTAAAGTGTCATGAAATTTATATATATATAAATTTATATATATATCTATGTATATCTGCACAGTCATGTGCTATGTATGTGTTCGGGCAACGTCTGACTGCATGTACTTCCGTGGTCCGATAAGGTTATGATAGACCTCAGAAATCCCAATTGGAATAAAACTCTTCCAGATACATTAAAATACCTTTAATAATACAGTACAAATAATGTTTTCGTTTGCATCATAAAATACTGCACATTTGTTATTAAAAACCATTGTATGTAACTTAAGTTTTTAATATAATATGCCTTTCAGGTTGGTTAGTAAATGCAGATTGTATATACTTCAGGTGTTGTAAACCAGGGACGGCCTGTATATAATATAGTCTTCGCACGCTATCCAAATCATGTAATGTCCTATTTCACAGAACGTGTTGTGGATGCGAAGCATGTGACTATTTTAGAAAAAGTAACAGTAATGATAGTATCTCTGTTAGATGATTTAACATATGAAACATGAGACAATTCAGGGCAAAACCCATGCTTGTTTATGGTGTTTGATAATGGTGAAATGAGAACAAATTCATTTCCAACAGCATATTTTGTGTTTTTAACAGAAGACGTACAGTAGAGACCCTCCATGAGCATAATGAAGGCAATCAGTATGGAAAAACCTTCACCCAGATTCCAAATATTACTGTGGTAAAAAGAAATCTTCCAGAAGTAAATCATTTTGAATGCTGTGAGTGTGGAAATGCCTTTGTACATCAGTCATCACAAAAGCATCACACCGGATCTCACACTGGATACAGTACGTGTCAGTGTAAGGAACATGGAAAAGCCTGCAGTTGTCCCTCTTATTTAAGTATTTCTATGAGAACTCTTACTGGAAAGAAACCGTATAAATGTGAGGTATGTAGGAAAGATTTCATTTGTATCTCAACCCTGAAGAATCCTGTGGCAACAGTTACTGGAGAGAAACACTATGAATGTAACAAAGGGGGGAAAGATGTCTGTAGTTTCTCATCCTTTCTGACACACGCAAGAGGTCATAAGCATCATAAGCATGAATGTCGGAAAACCAATAATCATCCTTCGTCCCTTATTTTATATAAAAAATTTCATAATGGAGATAAGCCTTATGAATGTAAGGAATGTAAGAAAACCTTTAGTCGTTCCTCAGCCCTTATTACTCATAGTGGAACTCACAGTAGAGAGAAACCTTATAAATGCGAGGAATGTGGGAAAGCCTTTAGTCAGGTCTCAGGCCTCACTAGACATACAAAAAGTCACAGTGGAAAGAGGCTTTATGAATGTAAGAGACGTGGGAAAGCTTTTAGTCATGCCTCATCTCTCACAACACGTATAAAAAGTCACAGTGGAGAGAGGCCTTATGAATGTAAGGAATGTGGGAAAGCCTTTAGTTGTTCCTCAGCCCTTGCTGCACATATAAGAATTCACACTGGAGAGAAGCCTTATGAATGTAAGGAATGTGGGAAAGCCTTTAGTCATTCCTCAGCCCTCGCTGCACATATAAGAATTCACACCGGAGAGAAGCCTTATGAATGTAAGGAATGTGGGAAAGCTTTTAGTCATCTATCATACCTAACTAAACATATAAGAACTCACAGTGGAGAGAGGCCTCATAAATGTAGGGAATGTGGGAAAGCCTTTAGACAGGCATCATCGTTAACTACACATATAAGAACTCACAGTGGAGAGAGGCCTTATAAATGTAAGGAATGTGGGAAAGCCTTTAGACAGGCCTCATCACTCACTACACATATAAGAATTCACAGTGGAGAGAGGCCTTATGAATGTAAGGAATGTGGGAAAGCCTTTAGTCAGGTCTCAGGCCTCACTAGACATATAAAAACTCACAGTGGAGAGAGGCCTTACGAATGTAGAGAATGTGGGAAAGCCTTTAGTCATGCCTCATCCCTCACAACACATGTAAGAAGTCACAGTGGAGAGAGGCCTTATGAATGTAAGCAGTGTGAGAAAGCTTTTAGTCATCTGTCACACCTCATTACACATAAAAGAACTCACAGTGGAGAGAAGCCTTATGAATGTAAGGAATGTGGGAAAGCCTTTAGGCAGGCCTCATCACTCACTACACATATAAGAACTCACAGTGGAGAGAGGCCTTATGAATGTAAGGAATGTGGGAAAGGCTTTAGTTGTTCCTCACATCTCGTTACACATAAAAGAACTCACAATGGAATGCGGCCTTATGAATGTAAGGAATGTGGGAAAGCCTTTAGTCATTCCACACACCTCACTGTACACAAAAGAACTCACAGTGGAGACAAACCTTATAAATGTGAGGAATGTGGAAAAGACTTTAGACAGACCTCAACCCTCACTGTACATATAAGAACGCACAGTGGAGAGAAACCTTATGAATGTAAGAAATGTGGGAAAGCCTTTAGTCAGTCTGCAAGCCTCACTATACACTTAAGAACTCACAGTGGAGAGATGCCTTATGAATGTAAGGAATGTGGGAAAGCCTTTCGTCAGTCTTCATCCCTCACTACTCATGTAAGAACTCACGGTGAAGAGACCTTATGAATGTAAGAAATGTGGGAAAGCTTTTAAGAATTTTTCACACCTCACTTCACATAAAAGCACTCACAGTGGAAAGAGAGCGTATTAATGTAATGAATGTGAGAAAGAGTTTCATCACTTCGCAGTCCTTATTGAATATCAGTAAACTTACAGTGCAGAGGGACCTTATGAATGTAGTCAATGTGTATAAGCTGTTGCTCATATCTCTTACCTAAAACTCACAAGGGTAGGCATAGTGGAAAGAACGCTTATTATATAAGGAACATGGTAAAGTTTAGTCTTTTCTGCCACTGTGTACAAACTCACAGTGGACAGCGTTTTATGAATATAAGTAATCTGAGAAAGTGTTCAGATGTTCTTCGGGACACATCTGACTAGGCATTCTAGAAAGAAACAACAAATGTGTGTTTTGTATAACTTATCCATTTTCTTTTTGCAAACCTGAAAGAAGATGCATGCCAGATTAACCATGAAAATGTAAGGAATGTGGGAAAATTTGTGTGTTTCAACACAGTCATTTAAATTTACATATATGATAAGCACATCAGAACATATGAGAAGTCACACTGGAGAGACATCATATAAACAAATGTAAAGGTTCCTGCGATCACATACATGTCTTTTTCTAGTCTTACGCAACATATGAGATATTAGACTGGATTCACTGTACGACTTTAAAACGTGATGGAGGCCTTCAGTGTCCACTTTCTCTCATGACGTCTACGAGACCTCACAAACTGCTGAGACACATTAACTGTAAGCATTCTGAGAAAAACTTCAATCATATAATATCCCACTTTGTGCACAAGGAGATTCATACTAGGGACAAAATCTTATAAAAGTTAAACATGGGGATTTATTACTGCCTTAATCCCATGCAAATTAAGATCCACTCTTTATTTTCTGATGTAAACATTAAAGTGATAAATGCCAGTTGTAAATATCCTTTGAATTTTAAGAAATGAATTTTGATAGTGTTTGCATTTTGGTTCATTTATATAAAAATTCTCTTCATTAATATGTTTCATCAAGAAATGGGTGTTTTGAAGTTTGTTTTATTTTTATCAGCTACGTTGAACTTATTTTTTCAGAGTATGAAACAGCACGTTCTCATTGTAGAAAATTGTTTTTATCTGAAAAGCGTGTAGATAATTAAAGTCATTTATAATCTGACCACTCTTGGTATGTTGGGTGTTTACTTTCAGCCTTGTATGCAAAGCAATGTTTTTAACAAAATCAGGATTGTAGTATATGTTTAGTGTTGTTATGGTGTTGTTCTGCATTGCATCTGATTTTCCTTGACTATGATTATCATCCTTGCTTTACTGCTGGAGAAACTATACAGAAAGTTTTAATTCAAAGTCATCCCACAGAAGGACTTAAATGGTTTTGTGACAAACGGTTTTCATGGAAGGATTGTTCATTCTGAGGCCCAAGGCAATTGTGTGCCAACACAGAGCCCTAGTCTTAGTAAGCTGCAGTGGAGCTTCTGTCCTGCACTGAAGTAGAGCCTGTGCTTAGTGACAGTATCTTTTTTTTGATTATTCTGACATTCCAAGAATTGTGCCCACTCAGGAGCTGAGGCTGCAGTTTCTTAACTAGTATAGTGGTTTCTGCTCCACCTGATGTGAACACTCTTTCTAGGGCCGGGAGACCAGAGGACACCAGCTAAGCTTCCTATATTAGTAGGGACAAGATAAATGGCTGTTCCCACATGCCACTGTGCCACATGGTGAGCTGGAAGCTGCCTCATGGACTCTTCATGTAAGAGACCTTAAAATGGAGGCTGCAAGTTAGACTTTGCCTTGACCTAGCAATTCCCCTTGTAGCATTTTATGGAAATCTCTGGGTGCTATGGTGCTTCCTATTGATAACAGTGGTAGTGTAAATCAGTGTCCACCAGGAAGGAAGTTGTTAGATAAATGCGTAGCCACATATTAAAATAGTGATTGCCACTAAAAGAGTTGTTTTTTCTTAATTTTTAAAGAGTAATTCGGTTTTGGAATGTAAGTTGTTAAATGCATTAAATCTTATAATTAGGAGCACAATGAAAGTACAGAACAGTAGTTTTCTGTTCTCCAAAAATGTCTTTCATCCGTCTTTTTAGTGAAATCTTTGACCATGAATCCCTGGCAACAGTCCCAGTACATATGATGTATATAGGTTTTTGATTATAGATCCTTTTATTGGACATGGAGTCCTGGTGACACAGTGGTTAAGAGCTCGGCAGCTAATGGCTAGCCGCTCCTTACAAGCTCTATGGGGCAATTCTGCTTTGTCCTATAGGGTCGCCATAAGTTGGAATTGACTCTACAACAGCTGGTTTGGTTTCACTTAACCTAATTGCTTTGAGACTTATCCAGGTTTATCAATGTATTAATAGTTCGTTACTTTTTATTGTGCAGTGTTCTGTTTTATAGACATACCACTGTGTGTTCACTATTTGGAGGATGTTTTGGTTTCTAGTTGTTACGGTAATAAAGTTGATATGAACATTTCTGAACAGATTTTATGTGAATGTAAAGTTTTCATTTCTAGATTTGTTATCGTGTGGTAGATGTATTGTTAACTGTATAAGAAACTGTCAATGTGTTTTTAAAAGAGGCTATGCCATTTTGTATTCTGAAAGCAATGTATCATTTCAGTTGTTGCTGGGATCTGCAGAGGTTGTTTTCTGGAAGAACTAGTATCCTTCTGTTTGGAGTAGCATCAGGGGAATCATTCAGTGGGTAGGTCATCTGACAGGCAACCCTACATTTGCTGAGGAGAGGGAATGGCCTGTAGCAATCTTGCTTAGACCACAGGCCCATGTGTATGGGATTCTGGGTTATGCCATCACTGTCGCTTCCAGCCTGGTATGAAGCCAGGGCTCAACCAAGTCTTTTTAGAAAGAAAATAGCATTTGTCATCCATTCCCAGCTGCAGAATGTGGCCACTGCTCTTGTCACCACAGTCCCGGTGACAGTGGCCATTCCTTTCTTCCTGGTGTAGAAAATGGAAGTAGATGGGCTCGTTCGAGATAACAGGTCAGCCATTAATCAGCTGTTTTACCACTCACTTCACCTCTTTTTCTGAAGTTCTCTTTTTAGCACCTACTTGTTCTGGTTGAACCAGCCTCAGTGGGCACTTAGGGGCTGTGGCCAGTCCTAAATTCCATCTCATTTACCCACATCAACCCACGGCTCATTCTAAACTGCAGGGAGCAGGGTACCTGCTTGGGGCTTGGGCCCTTGAGGAGGCTGGTTAAGAAATACAATTTTGGCCTTTTCATGTGCTGGGCTCTACTTTGCTGAAATCTCCACCAGGAAGAAGCATTTCTACCTTTGTGTTGAGGTGACTCTGGCGTCAGCTTCATCTTGTCCTCCTCGACATGGTGATTCTAGCGTGTTCCAGTGATCCAGTTTCTCTGGCTTTAGTTGATGGTGGTTATTAATTGCCGTCTGAGCGGTTCTGACTTTATAATGACAATACATACAACAAAATGAAACGTTGCTCGAGCCTGTGCCATCCTCATCGTTATGCTTGAGCCCATTGTTGCAGCCACCGTGTCCATCTCATTGAAGGTCTTCCTCTTTTTCGCTGACCCTCTATGAAGCATGATGTCCTTCTCCAGGGACTGGTCCCCCCTGATAAAATGTCCATAGTATGTGAGATAAAGTAAGCCATTCTTATAAGGAGCATTCTGGCTGTACTTTTTCCAAGACACATTTGTTCATTCTACTGGCAGTCCATGGTATATTCAATATTTTTCACCAACACCATAATTCAAAGGTGTCAATTCTTCAATCTTATTCATTGTGTAGCTTTTGCATGCATATGAGGACATTGCAAACACCATGGCTTGAGTCAGGCACACCTAAGTTCTTAAAGTGGTATCTTTGCCTTTTAATACTTTAAAGAGATGTTTTTCAGTATATTTGCCAGTGCGATGCATTAGTTATTGAAGTGTAATAAATTGTATTCTGGTAGAATGTTTTTTAGGTTATTAGCACATTAGGGAGCCTTGGTGGCACCATTGTGTACTCGACTAATATCTGAAAAGTTGCTGGTTTGAACCCACCCAGTGGCTTCACAGGAGAAAGATCTGGCGATCTGCTACCATAAAAATTACATCCAAATAAACCCTATGGCACAGTTCACTGTCACTTTGGGTCACCAAACCCGTTGCCATCAAGCCGATTCTGACTAATAGCAACCATACAGGACAGTAGAACTGCCCCATATGGTTTCTAAGGAGCACCTGGTGGATTTGAACTGCCGACCTTTTCATTAACAGCTGTAGCTCTTAACCAGTACGCCACCAAGGTTTCCATCCTTGAGTCAGTCAGTCGAAAATCTACTTAATAGCATCTGACAACAAAAGGGTGCCTATGTATCTGACGTAAATCAATCCATGAATGAATGAGTTAATGTACATATAAATTTACTAGCAAGAAATGCTCTACTCAAGTCATCTCTGCCTTACCTCACTTGCATATCCCTGAAAACGTCCTAGAGCTTTAAATTATAGAAATCTATAAGAAGAAAAACAATGTAGGCGTATTTATGTCATTGGCAGATGTTGGAATTTAATTTACCATAAACCAGATGAATTTTGGCAGATGGATTTTCTCTTAGCTGTTTAATTTTATTTGCTCTTCTAAAGAAAATATATAGTTCCAGTAAAACGAGCATCTATGTTTTTTAACCTAGATTCACCAATTGCTAGGGTTTTGCCTTATTTGTAAATATATAAATATGTCATAACAAACAGTCAATGGTTAATTGTAGACATCTATCTTGAAAAACGCCAAGCATGTTCTTCCGTTTTGGTTTTCTATCTCCTGGTGTTTGCACATGTTATTATAACTTTGTCTTCTCAAGCCATCCTTTGAAATCTGCTGTTCAGTTCTTTTACTTCATTTTTTCCTTTCGCTTTAGCTACTCAACATTCAAGAGCAACTTTCAGAGTCTCTTCTGACATGTATTTTGGTCTTTTTATTCTTTCCTAATGACAGTCTTTTCCAATGCCTGAAAATCACTGCCCTAAAACTCTTTTTCACTGCTCTAAAAATCCCTTATACTCTACCTGTTTATCCCTTCCTATCTCCCCCAGAACCTGGCAACCACCAGTCTTTTTCCCAGCTTTGCCATTTCCGGAATGTTTTTCATAGTTGGAATCATACGTAGCTTTTTTCAGATTGGCTACTTTTACTTACATTATTCATTTAAGTTTCTGTCATGTCTTTACGTGGCTTGATAGCTCATTTTTCTTTATTGTACCTTAGGTGAAGGTTTACAGAACAGTTTTTTATTAAATAGTACACATTGTTTTTTGACATTGGTCAACAACCCTATGACACGTCAACCCTCTCTTTTCTTGATCTTTTTCTTTTTTTGGTAAAAATATACATAGCCAAAGAGACACCATTTCAAAAATTTCTACATGCACAACTCTGACATTTATTACGTTCTTCCTTATTCTGCTAGTCTCACTTTAAATAAAGGTTTACAAAACAAAATTTCTCATTAAACAGTACACATGTTGCCCTGTGACAATGGTTAACAGCCCCACTACATGTCAACACTGTCCTTAGTCAACCTTGGGTTCCCTATCACCAGCTTTCCTGTCCCTTTCTGCCTTCTATTCCTTGTCCCTGAACTGCTGTGCATCATTAGTCCCGTTTTGTTTTATGGGGCTGTCCCATCCCCAGCTGAATGGTGAACCTTGCAAGTGACTTCATCACTGAGCTAAAAGGATGTCTGGGGCCATACTCGGGGTTTCCCCAGACCTTCAGGCCAGTAAATCTGGTCTTCGTGTGTGTGTGTGTTAGAATTTTGTTCTATATCCTTCTTCAGCTCTGTCCAGAACTCTCTTGTGATCCCGGTCAGAGAAGTCAGTGGTGGTAACCAGGCACCATCTAGCTGTACTGGGCTCAGTCTGGTGGAGGCCTTGGTAGCTGTGGTCCATTAGTCCTTTGGACTGATCTTTCCCTTGTATCCTATTCTCTTATTCCCCTTTGCTCCCAAAGGGGTGAGACCAGTGGAGTATCTTAGATGGCTGGTCACAGGTTCTAAGACCCAAGACATCAAGGTAGAATGTAGAACATTGTCTTTATAAAGTGTGCTATGCCAATTGAGCTAGATGTTCCCCGAGACCAAGGTCCCCACAGCCCTCCACCCAGCAATTCAGAACCTCAGGGGGTTTGGATGTGTGTATGGAGCTTCCGTGACCTTTTCTTGTACAGGGTGTGCTGGCTTCCCCAGTATTATGTACTGTCTCACCCTTCACCAAAGATGCCACTTATCTATTGCCTATTTAGTATTTCTCCCCCACCCCTCCCATCCCTGGTAACCAAGGAAGATTGTTACTTATTGTGTGTAAACTTTTTCGTGGGTTTTTACAATAGAGGTTGCATACAATATTTGTCCTTTTGTGATTGACTTACTTCACTCAGCATAATGTTTTCCAGTTTAATCCATGTTATGAGATGCTTCACAGATTAAACATTGTTCTTTATCATTGCATAGTATTCCATTGTGTGTATGTACCATAGTTGGTTTATCTGTGTACCGTAGTTGGGCATCTAGGTTGTTTCCATCTTTTTGCTATTGCGAACAGTGCAGCCATGAACATGGGTGTGCATATGTTTATATAAGTTCATGTTTTTGTTTCTAAGTTGTGTCTTTTGTAGACAGCATATTGATGGATCCTGTTTTTTATTCTGTCACTCTGTTTCTTTATGGGTGCATTAAGACCATCTACAGCCAGTGTAATTATTGATGTGAGTTTATTGCTGTCATTTTGTAGTGCTTTTTTTGGTGGTGCTGACGTTTTCTTTGTTCCTCTTACTCTTCTGTGCTGAATTCCTTCTGTTTGTAGATTCTCTCTTGGTAGGTTTTGTATTTACTGAGACTATTGTTTTTCCTCTATTTTTTTGAGTATGTTAACTTTTTGTGTTTACCGTGAAATTTATCCTTGTCTTTCTAAGTTTGAAGCAGTCTATTATTACTATTGCATTGCTTTCCTCTCCGTTAGAGTGTTCTATATCTATACCATATATTCTCTTTTTTTTGTTCTGTTGTTGTCATTTAGAGGTTAACTGCTCTGATTCCCTGTTGTATTTCTTTCGCTTTTGGATAGTCTTTGAAAGTTCATTTCCTGCATTGGTATGTGGCTGGTACGATCCTTCATCCTAGATTCAGCCTGTGAGCTGATGTCGTTTGTTCTCAGATAGGACTCCCTTTAATCTTGTAAATTTGGCTTGGTTTTTACATATTCCCTTAATTTCTGTTTATCTGGAAATGTTCTGATTTCACCGTCATATTTGAATGAGAGTTTTGCAGGATATATTCTTGGCTGTCAATTTTTTCCTTTCAAGGTTTTACATATGTCATCCCATTGCCTTCTTGCCTGCACGGTTTCTGATGAATAATTTGAGCTTAGTCTTATTGTTTCTCCTGTGTGTGTGACTTCTTGTTTTTCACGAGCTGCCCTCAGGATTCTTTGTCTTTGGTTTTAGCGAGTGTGATTATGATATATCTTGGTGATTTTTTTGGGGGGTCTATCCTGTATGGGGTTCGTTGAGCTTCTTAGATGGCCAGCTTTTCATCTTTCGTGATATTGGTGAAGTTTTCTGTCAGCAGTTCTTCAATGATCCTCTGTTTTCTGTTTTCTTCTCTTGTTCTGGAACTCTGATCACTAGCAAATTTTTGCTTTTGATTGTATCCCACATAATTCTCAGGGTCTCTTCATTTTTTTTCATTCTTTTTTCTGAGTTTTACTCAGAGTTGTATCCAAGTATTTATCTTTAATTCCACTGATCCTGCCCTCCAGTGTTTCAGATCTGCTCCTCAGGTTTTCTTTGACACTCTCCATTTCTGAAATCTTGTTTATCTTTTGGATTTCTGATTGTTGTTTTTGTATAATTTCTAGTTGTGAATTTATTTTGACATTTTGTTCCTGCATTATTTTCCTCAATTCTTCCATTTTTTTGTATTTTCCATGAATTTGTCTATTTTTTCATTTTTGTTTGCTTTTTGCTTCACCTCTTGGATAATTCTGTGTATTAAAGATTTGAATTCCCTATCAGGTGGTTCTAATGCCTGTTCTTGTACTGGGAAGTCATCTAGTGTTTTATTTTGGATGCCTACTGGAACCGTTGTGTCCTGTTTTGTACATGTTTTGGTATTGTTTGCTGTCTTCAGGGCATTCAGTAGTTATTTTTCTTGTTTATTGATTGTAGGTTTGTTTCATCCTGTTTTTTTTGTTTTTTTAAATTTAGCTATGTCTGAGCAGGTGGGCTGTGTGTTTGCTTGTCTGTGGGCATGATACTTTTTGCCTCCTTCAGTTGGGGTCAGTCATTTAGATATGGTGCAGCATGGCAGGTCTAGCTGAAGAGTTGCTGGGATGAGTTTGTTGCACTTACTATAGCCACCAGGGTACTCCAGTATTCAGTGCAGGACAGGTTCCTGTAGGCTGTGCCTGTGCTCCTTGGTGGTGTGATGTTAAGTGCACTGTGTAGTTAGGGAGGATGGAGGGGGAGGTTGTGATGTGTGGACCTAAGACGGGTATGGGAGAGAGGAAAGAGGAACAGGAGCCAAAAACATACAAACAAAAAATAGTGGTAGGGGAGCTTGCTGTTGGAATGGAGAGATGAAAGACTATGGAATGGAGAAAAACAAAAAGGGGAAGAAGAAAAAGAAGAAATAATGACCAGTGATCCCACCAGTGTAGCTATGAGGTCTGGGGAAGTTGTCCCCAGGTGTTGAATTACAGCCTGGCTAGAAAATACAGAGGTTTCAGTCAGCACCAGATATTCAGGGGACAGGAAGAGAAGGAAGGTATAGAGAAATGAGAAACTGAGTAATGAAAAAAGACAAAAAGGGAAAAAGAAAAAAAACAAAACAAATTAAAAAAAAGAACAAGAACCCCCCCAAAAAGCAGGAGAAAAAACACGAAAAAAATGTCCTCAGGGATCCCTCTGCGTGTCTGCACAAGTGGAGAGGTTAGGTCCCAAGCCGCGCAGCACTGCCCAGCCAGAACAGGCTCTCAACAAAACCCTGGGATCCCACCAGCATGGCAGCACTCACCTGGAAGCAGTTCCACACTCGATCAGAGCTCCACAACGTCTCAGGAAGAAGCAAAGATGGCACATGGAGCCATGTATTTGAGGGAAAGAAGGGGGAGTTGTTGAGAGGTAAGGAAAAAATCAAAAGAAGTGGAAAAAAGCAACCCCAGCAGCCAACAAATGGCAGGGAGTCGGCCAGTGCAGGTGGGTGGAATCCAAGCAGCCAGTGCTTCCCAGCCAAGAGACTGTGGCCGTGGGAAGCAGAGAGGCTGAGTGGGGGTGAAGAAGGGTAGGGTGCGGGAAAGCGTATATCACTGTTTACTGGTTATTCTGTCTCCTGCTGGAAGCTCCATGAAGCTGCTTTCTCGTACGCCCTGTTGGCTGGTCTCTGATAGGAGTCCAAGATGGTGGATCCGTGCTGTGTCAGCTGGTAGGGGACTCTGCATGTATGTCTCCTTGCTGTCTGTCCTTTGTCAGTTTCTTTTTCCATATGGTGCTTGACTGAGATCTTTATTTCTTCACTTGATATTTAGGGTTTCTAGATTGCTGTTTTCTCTGGTTTAGTTTTTAGATCTTTGTTGTGGAGGGATGGCATGGTCCTTCTACCTAGAGACTCATGTTGCTGGAAGTCGCTCATTTCTTTTTACTGCTGAGGATATTCATATGTGTGGATACACCACACTTTGCTTATCCCTTCACCAATTGAAAGGCTTCTTGGTTGCCTCTAATATTTGGCAATTGTCAATAAAGCTATTATATTTTTGCTAAGGTTTTTGTGTGGACATAGGTTTTGAACTCATTTGCGTAAATACTCTTACTGCAATGGAGGGTCTGAGCTGCTTGCCCTAGAAGCCGATACTGAGACGGGTGAGGTGAGCAGCAAGAGTGTTTTATTGTATATCGATATACAGGAGACAGAAGGGAATGAGATCCTCCAAAAGACCTGTCTCCCCCTTGGCGAGTCACTGAAAGTTTTTGTATGGACAAGATCATAGTTTTTTCTGGTGGTTACATTCTGCACCTGGCAATCCTTGAAAGTCATCTTGTTCCATTCTTATCATGTTGCAGATGAGTTACTCTACCCTCCAAGGTCATTCTGCCTCTCAAAGAGAAGCTTAAACTTCAAAGTCATGGGAAAGCAAGAGGGAGGGTATAGGAGGAAAACAAATTAAAATCATAGAGCATGCAAAAGTGAACTATGCAAGCTAGGCATTAACAATACCCCAGTACCCAGGAAGCTAGGCTTATACTCCTGGCAGTAAACAATAAATGTGAAATTTCCACGCAGCCCCTTTCAATACCAAAGCGTGCAATTGCTGGATTATAAGGCAATACTATGTTCAATTTTATAAGAAACTGTCCACTAGCTTTACCATTTTGCATTCCTACCAGCAGTGACTGTGAGTTCCTGTTGATTCACATCCTGGTGTTGTCACTGGTTTGGAGTTGACCCATTGTAATCAATATGTAGCAGTGTCTTGTTTTCATTTGTAATTCCTTAGTGGTAAATGATGTTCAGCATCTTTTCATATGCTTGTCACCTGTATATCTTCTTTGGTGAGGTGTCTGCATTGTTTTCTTATTTTTTAATTGCATGTTTTCCTTTCTTATAGTTTTAAGTGTTCTTTGATATTTTGAATAACAAACCAAAAACCAAACTCACTAACATCAACTTGATTCTGACTCATTGTGACCGTATGTTGTACAGAGTAGAACTGTCCCATGGGCTTTTCTTGGCTTTAATGTTTACAGAAGCAGATCAGCAGTCCTTTATTTTGTGGCTACACTGTGTAGGTTCAAATTGCCAACCTTTAGATTAGCAGCCGAACACAAAGCTTTTGTGCTACTCAGGGACCTTTTATTTTGAATACCACAGTCCTTTATCACATACACTTTTTGGAAAGATTTGCTCCTAGTTTTTTTGTCTTCTTGTCTTAACAGTGTCTTGGAGAGCAGACGTTTTTAAT
The DNA here is from genome assembly GCF_000243295.1 of Trichechus manatus latirostris. Classification (NCBI taxonomy): domain Eukaryota; kingdom Metazoa; phylum Chordata; class Mammalia; order Sirenia; family Trichechidae; genus Trichechus; species Trichechus manatus. Next base: position 6,924,305 of record NW_004443993.1, read on the forward strand.
TTTTAACGATTTTGTTTTCTCTCTTTATTTTTGTTGCAGATTTTCATGTGAACTTTGTTTACATGAAAATATATAGGCAACAAAACATTTGCAGAAATTCTTAATTTTAATGAAACCGTTCTATCCTTTTTTTTTGCATGGATTGTAATTTGTGTTATATTTAAAAAATCATTACCAAAGCTAAATTCTCCTAAGTTTTCTCCTATGTTATTTTCATGGAGTTTTATAGTTCTACATTGACATTTAAGTTTTTCATCCATTTTGAGTTACGGTTTGTAAAAGGTGTAAAGTCTGTGTCTGGATTCCCTTTGCTTGCTAGTGGATATACAGGTGTTCCAGTACCCTATATTGAAAAGGCTATCCGTTCTCCATTGAATTGTCTATGGTCCTTACTCAAAGATCAGATGACTATATTTTTATCTGTTTCTTGGCACTCTTTTCTGTGCCATTGGTCTATTCTTTTGCCTATACCACACTATGTTGGTTACTGTATCGTCAGAGTAAGTCTTGAAGTGCCGTCGTGTCAGTCTGCCAGCTTTGTTCCTCTCCGATATTGTCAAGTCTTAGTGTTTGCTCTTTTCATGTAGATGTTTGGAAGAGTTTGTTCATAGTCACAAAATAACTTCCTGGAATTTTGATTGGGATTGCTTTGAATGTACAGATCACTTTGGGAAGAACTTAGCATCTTAATAATATTGAGTTCTTTATGCATGAACATGGAACATTTTTTCATATAGACCTTCTTTGAATTCTTTAATGCGAGTTTTGTAGTTTTCCTCAGATGTTTTACATATTTTGTATGACTTATACTATCTCATTTTTTTTTGTTACAAATGTAAATACTACTGTGTTTTTTATTTCAAATTGCAGTTGTTTACTGGCATATAGAAAAATGATTTTGTATATAACCTTTTATTCTGCAACTTTAATGTTTATTATTTTCATGAGTTTTTTTGTTGATCCTTTGAGATTTCCCATGTAGACAATAATTTCATATGCAAAGGTGATTTTCTCCTTAAGAGTCTGTATACTCTTATTTCCTTTTCTAGTTTTAGTGCATTACCTAGAACTTCTAGTACAGTGTTGAATAGGAGTGGTGAGTGGAAACATCCTTGCCCTGTTCCCAATCTTAGCAGGAAAGTATCTAGCTTTTGCCAATAATTGTGTTAACTGTAAGATTTTTGTAGATTTTTTAATCAAGTTGAGGACATTTTCTTTTCCTATTTTGTTAAGAATTTTTCTGCATTTCTTTGTATGTTCATATTTATTGTTTAAACTGTTATTGTGATGGATTACATTAACAGGGATTTTCTTCTAAAGGTGAGATTGTGATTAATTTCTAATTTGCTTCTCCCTAATTTTCACATTCATTGTTTTTTGCTTATAAAATTTTTAACCTTATTTTCAAAAATTTGAAAGTAGTAATTCATTTTTGAAATGTATAGTTACATGAGGTGAAACATGCATTAAGTCTGGTAGGCTGTAGCACAATGGTACAGAACAGTATTATTCCTCCCTCCAAAACCTCCCCCGTGTTGCCCCTTTTTGGTTAAACGTTCCTCTGTCAGAGACTCCCTGGCAGGTATCCCTGTACATATCATTCACTATGTAGATTTTTTATACTGGCGTCTTTCACTTAGCATAATATATTTGAGAGTCGTCCATGTTGATGTGTGTATCACTAGCTTTTTCCTTTTTGTGTAATATTCTGTTGTGTAGATATATCACTGTGTATTCACCATTTGTAGGACAGTCCATTTCTAGTTTTTATGAATAAAGCTAAAATAAACTTTCTTGCACATATTTTTATGTAAACATAAAGTTCATTTTTTTTGCATATGTCCCTGAGAGTGGAATTGCTGTCATATGGTGGTTGTAGTTGTTAGATGCTATCAAGTCGGTTCTGACTCATAGTGACCCTAAGTACAACAGAACAAAACACGCTCTGTCTGCATCATCCTCACAATTACTGCTATGCTTGAGCCCATTGTTGCAGCCACTGTGTCCATCTTGTTGAGGGCTTCCTCTTTTTCACTGACCCTGTTCTTTACCAAGCATGATGTCCTTCTCCAAGGACAAGGTACGAGATGAAATCTCGCTAACCTCGCTTCCAAGGAGCACTCTGGCTGTACTTTTTCCAAGACATGTTCTTTTGGCAGTCCCTGTTGTATTCAGTATTTTTCCTCAACACCATAGTTCAAACGCGTCAGTTCTTCGCTCTTCCTTATTCATTGTCCAGCTTTCACATGCATATGTGGTGATTGAAAATACCATGGCTTGGGTCAGAGGCACTTTAGTCCTCAAAGTGACATCTTTGCTTTTTAACATTTTAAAGAAGTCTTTTGCAGCAGATTTGCCCAGTGCAGTACCTCGTTTGATTTCTTGACTGGTGCTTCCATGGGCATTGATTGTGGATCCAAGTAAAGTGAAATCCTTGACAACTTCAATGTTTTCTCCATTTATCATAATGTTGCTTATTGGTTCAGTTGTGATAATTTTGTTTTATGTTGAGGTGTATGTTTAATTTTATAAGAAACTGCCAATCTGTTTTTCAAAGGGGCTGTGCCATTTTGTATTCTCTCCAGCAATGTATAATTCCAGTTTCTGAGATCTGGAGAGGCTGCTTTCTGAAGGAACCTAGCACACTTCCATTTGGCACTTGTACCAGGGAAGGACATTAGGGTGAGTGGCTTATCTGACAGGCAGTCGCATTGGCACAGAAGGGATGGCTTGAAGCAGTCTAGATTAGACCACAGGCCTATGTATATGGGGCTCCTGGCTATGCCACCACTACCACTGCCAGCCTGGTCTGAGCCCAGGTCTTTTGAGGAAGGAAAATAACAATTCTCCTCAGCTGTCAGCCACAGGAAGTGGCTGTTGCTCCTTATCACAATTCCTGAAGCTCAGGCCATACCCTTTCTTGGTGTGGAATCCGGAAGTAGATGTTCACATCCGAGCTAGCAGGTCAGTTGGTAGCCCTTTTTCTATTCAATCTCTCCACCCCTTTGAAGTAAGTTTTCTCTGTGTAGCAGTTGGAGTCAACATGTCACCATGCAGGAGAAAGGGGAGGGTCTAAAGTTGGTGATACAGGTTCACATGTTGCTAGACCTTAGCCGGTTCCTGGTTGCTCCAACCTCAGTGGGTGCTCTGGGGGTGTGGCCCGTCCTCCAAGAGCTCACCTCTTTTTGCCCACACCTACTCAGTGTGTAGCTCATCCAAAACTGCTGGGATCAGGGTAGCTACTTTGGGCTTGGGTTCCCCAGAGGAAGTGTGTTGGGAAGTGCAGGCAGTGCTGTTTCATTTGCAGGACTCCATCCTCCCAAACTCTTCAAAGAAATATTTGTGTTCTTTCTCCAGACAGAAAATCTATCTCCACCTTTTGTGTCAAGGAGGCTCTGGCCCCAGCCTCATCCTGTCCTCTTGGACCTTGTGATTTCTGGCATGTTCCAGTGAAAATTGAGTGTAGTCTTTCTGACTTTAGTTACTTAATGAAGTTTAATAAACTATATTCAGGTGGAAAGATAAAGTTTTCTAGCTTATTAAGAAACCCACGTATTTAATATAAATGAATCCATGAGTGTACGAGTAAAGATAAATACAAATATATCATGAGAAAAAGCTCTACTCACCTGTTCTCATCTCCACCTCACCTCAGTTCCAGAGCCCTGACAGTCCTTCATAGCTTTAAAATATGGGAGTTTCTAAGAAGAAAGATTATGCGGGCTCATTTATTTTACTGTCATCAGTTGGAATTGCATTTACGTAAACTGAGTTTTGACAAATTTTTCCCATGTATTTATTTTGAATTTCTTATCTAAAGAAAACCTTTACTTCCAGTAGAAAGAACATCCATAACCTATGATCTAGGTTCACCAGCTGTGAAGGTATCACCTCATTAGTTCATATATATGAATTCATTATTATGATGAAACATTTAATGGTTAAAAACAAAAGAAACTGAATTTCTGTTGTCCCGCAGAAGAAAAGAAAATTTCTTTTTTGTCCAAAAGTACCTATTACAGTTGTCAAGTTTTTAAATTTAGAATCCAAACAAGATTTGGACATTGCCTTTTTATTCTTGATCTGTTTAACCTGTTTCACGTACATTTGCCTGTAGGGTTTTTGTTTTTTTTTTTTAATTCTAAAACCATATATAACACAATGTTTGCCAATTCAACATTTTTCACGTGTACAATTCAGTTACACCAATTATATCAATCCTGTTATGCAAATATGGTCATATTCATTGCCATATTTCCATTACCATAAACAAAAGCTTAGTGCTTTCTAAACAGTGACTGACTATAACAAATGGTGAGGAAGTGAAGTAACTGGAACTCTGATATAGTGCTAGTTTAAAATAGTCTGGACGTTTCTTGAAAAGTTACATAAACCTCCCATATGACCTAGCCAATTCCACTGTTAGGAATTCATCCAAGAGAAATAAGGCATATGTCTGTTCAAACACTTGTATACAAATGTTTATAACAGCTTTGTTTGTAATATGCCAAATCTGAAAACAATGCAAATATCATCCACAGGCAAATGGATACACAAGCTGATATAGCCCTACGATGTAATGGTATTCAGCAATAAAAAAAGAATGAATTATTAATACATGCAGCCAGATGGATAAACCTCAAAATAATCATGCTGAGTGAAAGGAGCCATATGTAAAAAGAACACATACTGTACTATTCCTTTTTTTAATTGTAGACAATACAAACTATAGTGACGGGAAACAGATCAGTGGTTGCCTGGGAATGAAGATAATTTTGGGGAGGAGGGTGCAGAGAAGGAGGAATTTCAAGGGGATATGATTAAACTTTTGGATGACATACATTAACTTGATTGTGGTGATAGTTCAACCACAATCAAAACTTACCGAATTGTTTACTTTCAGTATGTGTAGTTTATTTTGTCAGTTATACATTAATAAAGCTGGGGAGGTGGGGGAGGAGACAGAATATGGAGGGCTATCAGAGTTAGAGGTAAGGATGTGAGTCTTCAGCTTGCTTACTTTGGACACGTCATCAGGAAAGACCAATCACCAGAAAAAGACATCATGTTTGTTAAAGTAAAGGGTCAGTGAAAACCCTTAATAAGATGGAGGGACACAATAGCCACAACAATGAACTCAAACATATCAAAGATCACGGAGATGGTGCAGGATGGGGCACCCTTATTTAAAGGTTGTCTTAAATAGGTATCTCAGTGCTTTTTGCTTTTAACATTTCTACCATACAAATGACCAGCGTCTTATATCCAGGTAATAATGCTGAAGTATTACAAGGTTAATTGTCATGAGGCCATTTTTTAGCCTATATAGTTTACTGCCTCGGCATCCATTAATTCCTCCTAGTTGCCCTTTCACCTATTTTCTGACATGGCATTCCTATCTTGTCACAATCTCTCAACCGTTATCTCTAGCCCTTTCAGCCATGTGCCATATGGTTTCCTGTGATTAAAATCCGTTACTGTCTTGTAACCCCGTCTCAATGGCTGTAGTTACTCGTTACCCCTCCTGGGCATGCCACATATGGGTGTCTGTGATTAAAATTTCAACCTTTTCCCACGGTAACGCACTAGAAACTTTAAAACATACCAGTAAGTCATCAGCACCAGCTATCCCGAAGACCTTACCTTGCTTGCCATACATAAGCCCTTTCCTATAGTTCAAGTTTATTGTTGCCTTATTTCCATGTGCAGACCCGTGTGGCCCAGCCTCCCGGTGTGTTGTGGTTTCCTCTCTGGGACCTGTAAGTACTAACGTTTTTTCCTGGCTTCCTTGGGAGAGTCCTCCCTTGGGTCAAAATTAACACATGCATTCTGTGGCCCAAGCAATATTTAAAAAAAATTAATCTTGAACATGAGACCATGCCTTTTCATGAGTTTTTATAATAGTGGTGTCATACAGTATTTGTCCTTTTGTGGTTGACTTATTTCACTCAGCATAATGCCCTACAGATTCATCCATGTTGTAAGATGTTTTGCAGATTTATTATTGTTTTTTATTGTTGCATAGTATTCTATTGTATGTAGTTTATCCATTCATCTGTTGATGGGCGCTTAGGTTGTTTCCGTCTTTTTGCTATTGTGAATAATGCTGCAGTGAACAACGGTGTGCATATGTCTATTCGTATGGCAGTTTTCTTTCTCTAGGATATATTCCTAGTAATGGAGTTGTTGGAGCATATGGTATTTCTATTTATAGCTTTTTGAGGAAGTACCATATCATTTTCCGAAATGGTTGTACAATTTTACATTCCCGCTAGCAGTGTGTAAGTGTTCCAATCTCCTCGCAGCCTCTCCATTTGTTATTTGCGGTTCTTTTGATTCGCACCAGTAATGTTGGGGTGAGATGGTATCTCACTGTAGTTTTGATTTGCATTTCTCTAATGGCTAGCGATCGAGGGCATTTCTTCACATGTCAGTCACCTCAGCGCCTTCTTTGGTGCCCAAATAATTTTTGACAATGGAAAAAAGTAGGAGGAGTCACACTTTCTGAGTTCAAAACGTATAATAAAGCTACAGTAATCAAAACAGTGTGATAACTGGTACAAGTATGAACCATGGAATTCTTAGGGAAAGAAAATCCAGTCAGAGGAAATACGTAGTGCGAAGGCCATAGGGGAGGAAAAAGATTGCCATTTGGGGGAATTAAAAAGAAAATGTGGTGAGAGCTTTTTCAGAGATATACTTTGTCAAACAAGATATTTGACTAGAAGAACTAGATGGTGCCTGGCTAACACAAACAATTGTTCTGATCAGGGCCATAATAAATGGACCATGATAGAACAGGAAAAGAATGCAGAATAGAAATGAAATCCTTAAAAAAGTCCAGGCATACTAGACCAGTTGAGACTAGAGAACTCCCTGAGACTATTGCCCTGAGATACTCTATCCCTAGGGTCACCTTTTCGCAAAATAACAGATTGGCACACAAAATAAAGGAAATTACCCGTGAGCACGGTGCTCCATTAAAAGGCCATCTATTTGGGACTAAAATGTCAACGTTCACACTTTCTAACTCACAAAAAAAGACCAGACTTACTAGTCTGACAGACACTGGAGAAACCCTCGGAGTATATGGCCCCAGACACACTTATAGCTCAGTAATGAAGTCACTCCTGAGGTTCACCCTTCAGCCAAAGATTAGACAGGCCCATAAAACAAAAGACTAAATGGGCACACCAGCCCAGGGAAAGGACGAAAAGGCAGGAGGGGATAAGAAAACTGATAATGGATAACTCAAGATCGAGAAGGGGAGAGTGTTGACATGTCGTGGGGTTGGCAACCAGTATTACAAAACAACGTGTGTATTCTTTAATGAGAAACTAGTTTGCTATGTAAACCTTTATCTAAATTACAGTAAAAAAATCAGAAGCAGCTAAGATGTCCTTCAATAGCTGAGTGGATAAACAAACTGTGGTACATCCATGCAGTAACGTATCATTCAGTGATAAATGTACTCTCATGTCATGAAAAGACATGGAGGACCTTAAATGCATACTGCTGTGTGAAAGAAGCCAGTCTGAAAAAGCTACATGCTGTATGATTCCAACTATATGACATACTGGAAAAGGAAAACTATAGAGATAATGAAAAGACCGGTGGTTGCCAAGGGTAAAAGAAGAGAGGGGGAGGGATGAATAGGTAGAGCACAAGGTATGTTTAGGGCAGTGAAGTTATTCTGTATAATACTTTTACGGTGGATAGGTGACATTATGTATTTGTCAAAATCCATAGGCATATACAACACAAAGATTGAACCTCAATGTAAAGTATGAACATTAGTTAATAATAATATATCAATATTGTTTCATCAAATGTAACAAATGTATCACTCCAACTCAATATGATAATAATTGGTGAAAGAGTGTATGGTGATGGAGTATATGGGAACTATTTATACTTTCTACACAGTTTTTCTGTAAATCAAAAACTGGTATAAATAAAATCTCAAAAAATAAACAGCTGGAAAAAAAAGGTCGACATTTATTCTAAAGCAAAGATTAGAAGAAAAAGGGGTAGGGAAACTAGAGTACTAGAAGTGGGACAATCAGAATGGAATTAAAGAGAATGTTGACACATTGTGAAAAATATGTCACTGAACAATTTGTATAGAAATTGTTAGATGGGAACATAATTCGCTGTGTAAACTTTCACTGAAAACACAATAAAATATTCAAGACAGAAGATATATGGATGGCAAATAAGCTTATAAAAATACGCCCAACATTAGTCATTAGGGAAGCACCAACTCAAACCACAATGAGTTACCACTGATACCTACTAATATGACTAAAAAGATCTGACAATTTCAAATGTGGGTCAGAATGCAAAGCAACAGGAACTTTTATTCAGTGGTTTGAATGCTAAATGGTACAGCCACTTTGGAAACTGGCCACTTCTTGTAAGGTTAAAGATATACTTACTAGACAACACCGTGATCCCACTCCTAGGTTTTTTGCCCAAGTGAGATGAAAATGTATGTTCACACAAAATCCTGTATGGAATTTTTATACCAGCTTTACTCATCATCACCAAAACCTGAAAACAACCAAGATGTTCTTCAAAAGGTGGATAGATTAACCAACTTTGGTACATCAATAGAAGGGAATACGATTCAGCAATAAACAGAACTCACCATTGACGCTAGAACAAGGATAAATCTTAAATGCATTTTTTGTAAGTTGAATGCAGATCACAATGGGAATTAATGGATAGTTCTATTTATACAATATTCTCGAAGTGCAAAACTATAGGGATAGAAAACTTATCAGTGGTTGAGTGGAGTGAGGAAGGGAGGAGTTGACTACAATGGGGCTGCACAAAGGCATTTTTAAGTTGATACAACTGTTGTCTATGGTACTGATGTTTACAAGACATGAATTTGTTAAACCTATAGAATTATATATCACAAAGAGTGGATGATGCTATATGCAAATTTTTAATAAGCATCCAGGATATTTGTGTATCCCAGAGTGGGAAACAAACTGTGACAAACAAATCTGTCTTAAAAATTTATCACAATCTCCCTGACAATGGTGACAAAAAAGGGAGCTAACCTAAAGAACTTTGGAGACACTGTTTTTTCTGGAAACTGTAAGGCTCACTACCAAAAGAACTGCAAAGAAATACTGCTTTAGTTGGTAAATTTGTTTCTTAGAGTAGTATTGTTTAGCACTTCTGAAATTACATGTTTAGTAGGGTTGAACAAACATATAAGTAAATTGCAAATAATGGGAACCTACCTTCTCATTATCAAATAAAGACGATTATAATTAGCAAAGGGGGAGACTAGAATGAAAATTAGCAGGGATAAAGAAGAGCATTTCAGAATGATAAAAGGGAAATTCAACAAGAAGACATAACAATCTGAAACATGTATATACCTACCAACAGAACTTCAATACATATGAAGGAAAACAAAAACAACTGAAAGATGCGATAGAAAAAATCACAAGGATATGGACGTCAGCAAGCATGTAATACTTCAGCATCATTACCTGGATATAAGATGCTGGTCACTTACATGGTAGAGATGTTAAAAGCAAAAAGCACTGAGATACCTATTTTAGACAACCATCTTGACTTAATCGACATTGAACATTGCACCCAACAATAGCAGAAGACACATTCGTTGTAAGTGCTCATTAAATATTAAGCAAGATAAATATATGTTGGGTTATCATACAAAGTTAAAAACAATAAAAGTAATGAATAAATAAGAAAAATTGTGAATATTTACCCATTGGAATAAAACACACAATAAATTACTGCTATATGCAACAATATACATAAAATCTGACAGACATGTTGGGTAGATGAAGTCAGACAATATACTTCATACAGTATGATTCCGATTAAAGTCCAATAATGGGCAAATCTTATATCTAGTGATAACGGAACACTGGTTACTCCTCAGGTGAATATCACTGGGAAAAGGGCACAAGGGAATCTTGTGTGCTGGAAAATTCCCTGACCTTGATCTCAGAGGAGGTTATATCAGTGTATATACAGATGTAAAAATTCGTTGTTTTGTACACTTAAGATGAGTACACAATATGCACTTTAGTATATGCGTGTATTCCTGAGAAAAACGCAAAAACTTTTATAATTGTTATTAGAGCTATTCACCTTTTGCCTACTGTCCCTGATATCTTCCTACCTCTCCCCTGGACAACTCTCTCCAGGGTCCTCAGATCTTGGAGAGATCAGACTGGGTTTACACAGTGTCTTGCTCCTAGGGAAAGAAATGATAAGCCATGAATTAGAGGCCAAATTAGAGATTTCAACCATTCTAAAGATGGGCAATAATTATAAGGAGCAAACACATTATTTCTGTAAATAACATGGTAAAATTTTTCCAAGTAGAGACTTCCAGGCAACATGGCGCTATAGACAGAAGCACCAAACCATCCCTCCACAGCAAAGATCCGAAAAACCAAGCCAGAGAAAATGGCAGTCCTGAAACCCTAAGCATCAAATGAAGAGATAAGGAACTCAGCCAAGCACAGAATGGAATAAGAAACAGAGAACAGAGTGAGGAGAGATACATGCAGAAGTCCCCTATCAGCTAACGCAGTACAGATCCACCATCTTGGACTCCTGGCGGAGATCGATGAATAGGGGGTACGGGAAAGCAGCTTCATGGAGCTTCCAGCAGGAGACAACTGGTAACCAGCAATATATGTTTCCCACCCTCCACCCTTCTTCACCCACACTCGGCTTCCTCTACCTTCTGCAGAGGAGTCTTAGCCAGGAAGTACCAGCTTCACCCCAGTGCTGTTTGGATTCCACCCACCCACACTGGCCAGCTCCCTGAGTGCCATTTGTTGGCTGCTGGTGTTGGTTTTTTCCACTTCTTTTGATTTCTTCCATACCTCTCACCACCTCCCCCTCCTTTCTCTCAAATACCTGGCTCTGTGCACCATCTTTGCTTCTTCCTGAAAGGCTGTGAAATGCTACACAAATGTGAAACTGCTTCCCGGCCCGTGCTGCCACGCTGGTGGGATCCCAGGGTGATTTTTGTTTCTTTTGAATTGTTTCTTTGTTTTCTTTTTCTTTTCTCAAATTGGGAGCCCTTTGTAGCCTGGCAGTACTGTGCAACTTGGGACCTACCCCCTCAGTTTGCACAGACTTGCAGAGGGATCCCAGGACATTTCTTTTTTCTTTTTTTTGGGGGGGTGGTTTATTGTTCTTTTTTTGTTTGTTGTGTTTTCTCTTTTTCCCTTTTTGTCTTTCTTCATTACTCAGTTTCTTGTCTCTCTGTACGTACCTTCTCTTCCAGTCTCCTGAATACCTGATGCTGAGTGACACCTCTACCCCTTCTAGCCGTGCTGTACTTCACGGCCTGTGGCAACTTCCCCAGACCTCGCAGCAGCACTGGTGGGATCCTTGGGAGCTTTTCTTTTTTCTGATTTTTTTTCATTTTTTTCATTTTTCTCCATTTCTCAGTCTCATCTCCACTCCAATGGCAAGCTCCCTTAGCAGTCTTCTTTGTTGGTATGTTTTTGGCTCCTTTTCCTCTCTCCTTTCTCTTCTCTTTCTCATACTCATTTTAGCTCTACACATCATAATCTCCCCCCTCCATCCTGCCTACCTGCACTGTGCACTCAACATGACACCCCCAAGCAGCACAGGCATGGCCTACTAGAACCTGGCCTACCTTGATTCCCAGCCCACCCTGTTGGCCATAGTACGTGCGACAAACTACCCGTCCCAGCAACTCCTCTTCAGCTAGACCTGCCCCGCTGTACCATATCTGAGAGACTGACCCTGCCAATTGGAGAAGGAGGCGAAAAGTATTGTGCCAACAGATGAGCAAAGAACACACAGACCGCCTGCTCAGACAGCCAAATAAAACAAAAAAGCAGGATGAAACGGACAAATCTGCAATCAATCAATGAGGAAAATAACTACCAAATGCCCTGAAGACAGCAGACAATATCAAAACATTTACAAAAACAGGACAGGATGGTTCCAGTAGGCATCCAAAATAAAACACCATGTGACTTTCCAGTAGAAGAAAAAGAACTAGAACTTCCTGATTACGGAATTCAGATCTCAAATACTCAGAGCTATCCAAGAGTTGAAGCAAAAAGCAGACAAAAATGAGGAAAAAATAGATTCACGGAAATGGTAGACAAATTCATGCAAAATACAAAAAATGGAGCAATTCAGGAAAATAATGCAGGGACAAAATGCCAAAATAAATTCACAACTAGAAATCATACAGAAACAACAATTATAGATCCAAAAGATAGACAACAAGATTTCAGAAATGAACAATGTCATAAAGGGCTGAGGAGCAGGTTTGAAACAGGGGAAGATAAGATCAGCTAAATTGAAGACAAACATTTGAATACAATTCCGTTTGAGGGAAAATCAAAAAAGAACGAAGAAAAATGAAGAGACACTGAGAATTATGTGGGATAAAATCAGAAGCAAAAATTTTCGAGTGATCAGAGTTCCAGAACGGGGAGAAAACAGAAAACACAGAGGATCACTGAAGGACTGTTGACAGAAAACTTCTCCAATATCATGAAAGACGAAAAGCTGGCCATCCAAGAAGGTCAACAAACCCCATGTAGGATAGACACCAAAAGAAAGCCACCAAGACATATCATAATGACACTCGCTAAAACCAAAGACAAAGAATCCTAAGAGCAGCTTAAGAAAAACAAAAAGTCACATACAGAGGAGAAACAATAAGACTAAGCTTGGATTTTTGGCAGAAACCATGCAGGCAAGAAGGCAATGGGATGACATATATAAAACCTTGAAAGAAAAAAATGGCCAGCCAAGAATATATCCTGTAAAACTCTCATTTGAATATGATGGTGAAATTAGGACATTTCCAGAAAAACAAATTAAGGGAATATGTAAAAACAAAACCAAATTTACAAGAATTATTAAATGGAGTCCTTCAATCTGAGAACAAACAACATCAGCTCACAGGCTGAATCTAGGATGTAGGATCGTACCAGCCAGGTACCAATGTAGGAAATGAACTCTCGAGGACTATCCAAAACCAAAAGAAATACAACAGGGAATCAGAGCAGTTAACTTGTAAATGACAACAACTTCAGAACAATAAAAAAGGGAATAAACAGTGTAAGTATAGAACCTTCCAGTGGAGAGGAAGGCAAGGCGATAGCGAGTAATAATAGACTGCTTCAAACTTAGAAAGATGAAGGTAAAATTCATGGTAACCACAAAGTTAACAAACCTACTCATCAAAATAAAGAGGAAAAACAAAGTCTCAGTAAAAACAAAACCTACAAAAACGAAGAAAAATGCACAAAAGGAATTCAGCATAGGAGAGTAAGAGGAACAAAGAAAACGTCAGCACCACCAAAAAATCACTACAAAATAACAGCAACAAACTCACACCTATGAAGAATTACACTGAAGGTAAATGGCCTAAATGCACCCATAAAGAGATGGAGAGTGACAGGACAGATAAACAGGATCCATCAATATGCTGCCTGCAAGAGACACAATTTAGAAACAAAGATGTAAATTTATTAAAAATCAAAGGATGGAAAAAATATATCAAGCAAACAACTACCAAAAAGAGCAGGAGTGGCAATACTAATCTCAGATAAAATAGACTTCAAAAAAAAATCGACCATAAAAGACAAAGGAGGACACTATATAATGATTAAGGGGACAGTCCATCACAAAAACATAACCATAATAAACGTCTACACACCCAATGGCAGGGCTCCAAAATGTATTAAAAAAACAGCACTAAAAAGAGAAATTGATAGTTCCACTATAATAGTAGGAGACTTCAACACACCACTGTTGGTAAAGGACAGAACATCTAAAAAGAAATTCAACAAAGATACAGAAGACCTAAAGGGCGTAATCGGCCAACTTGACCTCATAGACATAGAACGCTGCACCCTACAGCTGCAAAGTACACATTCTTTTCCAATGCCCATGGAATGTTCTCCAGAATAGACCACATCTTAGGCCACAGAGCAATCCTCAACAAGATCCAAAATGCTGAGATAATACAAAGTATCTTCTCTGATCACCACACCATCAAGGTAGAAATTAACAGAGCAAGGAAAAAAAATCAATTAAATGGAAACTGAATAACAACCTGCTTACAAATCACTGGGTAATAGAAAAAATCAGAGATGGAATCAGAAAATTGCTAGAATCAAACAAGAATGAAAACACATCATACCAAAACCTTTGGAACACAGCAAAAGCAGTCCTCAGAGGACAATTTATAGCAATAGATGCACACATCAAAAAAGAAGAAAGGGACAAAATCAAAACGTTAACTACAGAACTCAAACAGAGAACAGCAAAAAAAAAAAAAAAAAAAAAGCCTACAGCCACCAGAAGAAAGGAAATGATAAAGATCAGAGCAGAAATAAATGAAACAGAGAATAGAAAAACAATAGAAAGAATCAACAAAACCAAAAGTTGGTTCTTTGAAAGGATCAACAAAATCGACAAACCACTGGCCAGACTTGACCAAAAAAAAAAACAGGACACAAATAACCCAGGTAAGAAATGAAATGGGGGATATTACAACAGACCCAACCAAAATAAAAACGATTATAACAGAGTATTATGAAAAACTGTAGTCCAACAAATTTGAAAACCTAGAGTAAATGGATAAATTTCTAGAAATACACTACCTACCCAAACTTCCACAAAGTGATGTTGAAAATCTGAACAGACCCATAATAAGAGAAGAGATTGAAAAGGTAATAATAAAAAAAACTCCCCAACAAAAAAGAACCTTGGCCCAGATGGCTTCACTGGAGAATTCTACCAAACATTCAGAGAAGAGCTTATACCAGTACTAAAACTATTTCAGAACATAGAAAATGAAGGGAAACAAAGGCTCTGCGCCTGGTCTTCCATGCACTCCTTGCCTCTCGCTGCTGCCCCTGCCACCGCCTTTCTGCTTTCTTGCTGCTGCCACCTCCACTTTCTCCTTTTTTTCTCCTGCTCAGAGAGCCCAGCCCACCCTGCCCACTTCCCCTGGACCACTGCTCTTTTTTGTGGGTTTGAGGTTAGGACGATGGAGTAGATGGGCTAGACTTAGTTCCCTCGGTGCGTTTACAAGTAAATCGTGGGAATCCTCTCTGAGCAACAGTGTGACTCTCACACCAGCAGCATCAGCCTCACCTGGGAGTTTGTGAGAAATGAAGAGTCACGGGCTTCATGGAATCCCAGTGTAGTTAGCCTGAGTCCGAATGTCCTGTTCCCACCCCCAGCCCACCAGACTCCTCTGTTTTCATCAAGGCATGGCTTTTGTTAAGTTTTGCTGGTCATACAAAATGTAAGATTATGGTGATAAATACACCCCCCGCAATGGTTAAGGAGCCCTGGTGACGCATTGATTAAAGCGTTGGAGTGCTAACCAAAAGGTCAGCGGTTTGTATAGACCAGTAGTTTTTCGAGAGAAAAGGTAGCAGTTGGCTTCCGTAGAGATTTACAGCCTTGGAAACCCTATGGGGTCGCTCTGAGTTGGCAGTGGGTTAGGTTTTGGGTTTTGAGTCATGGTTATAGGTATTTAAGATAGATGAAGAATTTAGAAATAAGAATTTGTAGTACATGCATTTAGGACCTTGTTTATCCCAAGGTCAGGACGAATAGATTTAGAGGCACATTTGTTGAAATTTCTGATTTTAATGCAGAAATTTTCTTATGATTTTGTGAGAAACAGCATGTCCATTCCTAGTTGCTCTGACATAAAATGTGATGTAATTGAACAAACTTGATATAGGCAGTGAGAGGTTTATAGAGATCACACACCCAGTGTTTGAACAAGATCTTAAGGAATAGTTGAGACAGAATCTGGGATTGGATGCTGGTGATTCAACCACAGTTTTTGCTACGAAAGAACCACCCATCTTAATAGGTTGAAAGTTCTTGGAGTAAAAGCCATTCCTATTCCCACTGAGAGCAGTGAGTGTATATTGGGAATGAGGACAAAATGGGAGTCAAGTGTAATGAAAGTAATCAAAATACTTGAATAGATCCTAGAGGGTCACCCACACTACACTGTTGCAAAAAACACCTCATCCTTTGTGATAATTATTGTACAAATTACTCTTGCTTAAATAAGTTTTCAACTATTAGAAAGTCATGATTTATAGTAAATAATTTTGAACTTCAAGAAGTAAAATTGATGAGTAATTTGTGACATCTGTAATATGACTAGAGGATGTTTCTTTTTGAACCAAATGGAATAATGTAGAATGAAGGTAATATGTCTATTTCAAATCTATTGAATGTAAGAGCAACAAAAGGATAATATTTTACATAGAAAAAAACTTGTGAAAAAATATATAGACACTAAAGAGTCAAGTAGGGTGTCCCTGGGTGGCATAAGTGGTTAAGACTACTACCTGAAAAGTTGATGGTTCGAACCCAGCCTGAAGTGCCTTGGAAGACAGGTCTAGCGATCTGCTACAAGATCACAGCCTTGAAAACCATATGGAGAAGTTCTACTCTGTACACATGGGGTAGCTATGAGTAGGAATAGACTCAAAGGCAGCTAACAACGAGAACGGGAGTTCAGCAGCTGCTACAGATATTATTTCAAAAATTTTAGATGTCTAATTTAAAGAGTCCTGTTTGAGAAATCGTTGCTAACACCAGAGCCATTAGTATAACCTCTTTTTTTCTTTGGTTTACTATTTAGAATTATAATTCACGAGATGTTTTTGTTATGGAAATTGTTCTTGTGTGCCATTCCAAATTATAACAACACTATAGGACAGAGTGGAACTGCCCCATAGAGTTTCCAAGGCTGTTCTCTTTACAGGAGCAGATTGCCATATCTTTCTCCCTTGGAGCTGCTGGTGGGTTCGAACCACCAACCTTTTGGTTAGCAGTCAATTGCTTAACTACTGCACCACCAGGTCTCCTCGTTGTGAATGTAGTACAGTTAATATATTATATATAT